>NW_027182391.1:3300000-3550595 GCF_040938575.1 Ambystoma mexicanum
TCTCTTATAGGACACTAGAGGTGTACACGTACAGTAACATTTTATTGGTGATAGCTATATATACTCACAGGAAGTTGGTGCACTTAGGTAGTGGAACATTCGTCTGTGAACCCATGGCATGTTTGTATAATTACCTTAGGTGTAGGTGAAAGTTTTGGTGTGAAATAGTTTTGGCTTTACTTCTACAGTTTAGCTCCTGAAGAAGGCGACTGTTTCCCGAAACGTGTTGAGCATCTATTGTACAACTCATGATTGAACATTTTATTTCCATCTGTATATTAAAGACAACAAAGTTTGATTGATCAGAATATTATTGGACTTGTTATTTGTATATTCACTGAATATTGAGCTAAATATTTAGCTGTTTTTCCGACTTGATAGTGTGCAGGGCACGAGAGGGCCTGTAGACTGGGCTCTTTCTCACATATTTATATTGGTGGCATCTTGTCAGTGTTGCTTTTCCTCCCCTGCACCCAAACTTTTGATATTTAATACATTAAATGGTTTTTCTTTATGCATTTTTAACATGAACCTCCCACCGAGTAGAGAGAGAGAGAGAGAGAGAGAGAGAGAGAGAGAGAGAGAGAGAGAGAGAGAGAGAGAGAGAGAGAGAGAGAAAAAAAAAAAAAAAATAAATAAATAATAAAACTCACCAAATAACCCTGAGGCTTATGGGCGCAGACCAAAAAAAAAATTGAATATAGGCTGGGACAAGCCCAACCTACAAATACAGAGCGTCAAGGCACAGCTACACGAAACATACAACAGAAACCAGTGCTCCTACCGCAAATCCAGGAAGCTTTATCTAAACAGGAGGGTTGTCAGCTTTTTTCAGAACATTGCAGTAGATCTCATTTCCCTGCGATCCGTAGGGATGGCAGTCCAAGCCCTAGGGTGAGCCAGAAAGAAGGCACATTTCTTGACCTGAGTCACTTTGCAAGCTGGTATTTTAAAAGGATTTGTATTGTTGGATCTAAGAGTCTGTATACTAGATTTATTAATCAATACTTCACTCAAGTATAAAGGACTTGGTCCCATCAAACATTTATGGGTAATCAATAGGAGTCGGAATTCAATCCTCTCCTCTATTGGCAGCCAGTGTTGATTCCGTCTGGCCATATGAGGGGCCATGGGTCTGGTGAGGGAAGGACAAAGAGGGTGTCGGTGAGAGTCTGTCTGTAGGAAGCACTGATATAGGTATAAGCGATGGGGAAGCCTGGGTTGGAGACCAGGATGTCCCTCTTGAACGTCTTGCTTCCAGACTTAGTGAGAGGGATAGGAGATAGAGTAGCAGTGATAGAAGACGGGAGACGGAAAACACTATAGATGGTGCGAGGAGGAAAGTAGGAGGAGGAGGGAGCGAAGGAGAGAAGTAGACACAGCCCAGCACTGCACAACACAACAAAGGAAGCTCGGGAGGGTGCTCACACAGGAGGAGCCGACACACAACAGTACAACGGTACCCCCAGTGGGGTGGGCTGGGAACGGGACCTAGAGAGTGGGAGAGAGCCAAATGGGACACAGTACAACAGTAACCACAATGCAAAGTCCATCTAGATTGGACTTTTCTAAAATAAAAAAAAAGGGAAAAAGGCCTCGTTATAAACACGCCAGCAATGCTATTGCGACTTTCCTAGGGAAATGTGAATGGAGGGCAAACAAATATAATTAACTAAGGTGCTAAAGGGTGGAGCGGTAAGCGAGATAGGAATTATTTGAGGGGTGGGTCAGTTTAGTGGCGTGCAGTGGTTGCTGCCCCCCCCCGCCCACACCTACCTGGTTGGTAGCAGCAGGTTGATGGCTGCAGGCTGCTTGCTTCCCCGGCTGACACTGGCAGACCCCATTTTGAGCTGCTTTCATTGGAGCTGTCCTTTGCCACAGAGTCCTTAGCCAGAGGGGGCTGCAACTGTCAGTGGGCTGCCCTACTGGAATAGCATATGAGGGCTGAGTGCCCAATCAGGAGTGGTGGACGGACTTGGAGGTGGGAGGGAACACCAGAAGAGAGGAGACGGGAAACTGAAGCCGTGATACAGCTGGCACAAAGTGAGCAATTACAAAAATTATGTTTTTAATTTAAAGCAGCGCAGAGCCCAAAAATGAGACTGTTTCACCCAAGGGGAGGAATGTCCGAATGCCACGGTGGCAGACCTGAATGGGCTAGCTTATGGCAGCGGTGCGCAGTCAAAATCATTAATTCCCCGCTCCAGCACAGGAGCTGGGTGCTTTCCATTGCAATAGGATGTCTTTACCGCGTCAGCAAGGGGGGTGCCCTTGTAAGACCACTCCAAGCTGTTGTGTTGGGGGCCGGGGTCTTTTGCTGATGTGGTGTCCCGTGCAACTGCCCGGATCGGCCATGTCTGAATCCGGGTTTGCTTGGAAACGCATTGGGTGGTGGCTAATATGGGAGCATTGCCACTTGGTGGCATCTTCACCTGTCCATCATGCCCATCTATGCTGAGACACACACGCTTGATAAGGTCATTTGGCCAGTGCATTGTTAGGAGAAGGGTGGGGGGCGGGGCATTCAAACTCATCAGTTACAACTTGGCTGCTGGCTCTGATTCGGCACTCCCAACTCCCTTGATACACTCCATGTGGGGGATGGAGCAGGCCTTTTCCTCCCATGGGGTCAGGTCAAGGGGGTCCACAGTGCCGCCTCCGGTGTCTGATTACTGCTGGTGTTTGGACAGGAGGCTGTAGACACTACCCTGTAGGTCATTCTACTGCTTCCTGCAGTCCTGACTGTCCTGTGGGACTGTGCCCTCAGCTGTGACCTTGTCACAGATGACTGACCAGATGGCTGCCTTCTGTTGCACTGACGTTTTATGGTGCCAGGAGCTATATAGCTCCTTGGCATGGGACATCACCTCGTCAGCAAGGACATGCAGCTCCACCTCACAAAATGTTTGCTGCCTCTGACCGGACACCTTCCCATTGGATTTGCCCTTGCACATGGTTTCCCTCTTCTATGGGTCTAGATGGCTACAGGAGGTGGTGGATTCAGTGCAAATTAATTTTTCAAAATGTCGACCGCCGTGCTTCCTCTTCTGGTGGTAGTGGTAATTCCACCAAATATGGGCAAAATTACCGTCATGGACTCCGCTGGACAGAATTACTGTTACCACCAATGGTGAGTGTGCAATCCCACCAGTTTTTAATGCAATGGTAATTCCGCCCAACACCACAGCGCTATATTACTGACAAAGTTGTAATGAGGGCCATTATCTCATATGGCAGTATTATGGTATGGTTCGCTCTCCATTCGATAATTGACTAGTGTGGTGGGTGAAAGGATGCAGGCTTTTTAAGGACATTCTTCAACAAGGGTTTGTTAATTAATAAGGTGTAAACCTAACTATACCTATGGGTATTCCCTACCTTAAGAGTTAACTAAGGCGCTTGGCAGTCTTTTCCAATGTCCAAAAAAGAATCTGTCCACCATTTAAAAACAAACACTATCTGACCCCATTACTATTACAAACAAAATAAAGGGGCAGGAGAATGACTCCCTTTTCCCGCTCGGTGCTGCCAGCACTTGTCTTCTCAATATGGGCTTTTCCAATAGTTCTTGGCAACTCTGTTTATCAGTTCATGGAATTCTTTCCTCGCGTTACTCTATCCATTCTTCACTTTGGATGTGGCTTTACTTGGTTCAGATTGATTTATCATAAACATCGTTTTGGTCTTCAGCTCTTCATACTCTTTATTTCTTAGGTCCCACTCCTCTGCTTGGGACACAGGTTTTATCTTCCTTTCTTTGCAGGACAAAGAGTTATTCACTTTATTACTCCCCGTATTCGGTTATCTCTGTGTCTGTCTTTTCACCTCCCTTTTTGGGACAGTTGTTCCTTTTCTTGTATTTTCACAGTTTGGTTTTGACCAGGATATCACATTTCTATTCTTCTCCCTTTCGGGGATCAATATTCTCTCTGTCAGACTCTCACAGTTCACATTCAGCAAGGATATTCTACTTCCATTCACCTCTCCTCCAGAGAGTGGTATTGCTCTCCTCCTTGCCTGATCGCAGTTCGCATTCAGCAAGGATATTCTACTTCCATTCACCTCTCCTCCAGAGAGTGGTAATGCTCTCCTCCTTGCCTTATCACGGTTCGCATTCAGCAAGGATATTCTACTTCCATTCACCTCTCCTCCAGAGAGTGGTATTGCTCTCCTCCTTGCCTTACCGCAGTTCACATTCAGCAAGGATATTCTACTTCCATTCACCTCTCCTTCAGAGTGTGGTATTGCTCTCAATTTTGCCTTATCACAGTTCACATTCAACAAGGATATTCTACTTCCATTCACCTCCTTCAGAGAGTGGTATTGCTCTCATTTTTGCCTTATCACAGTTCACATTCAGGAGGGATATTCTGCTTCCATTCACCTCTCCTTCAGAGAGTGGTATTGCTCGCCTCCTTGCCTTACCACAGTTCACATTCAGCAAGGATATTCTACTTCCATTCACCTCTCCTCCAGAGAGTGGTATTGCACTCCTCCTTGCCTTATCACAGTTCACATTCAACAAGGATATTCTACTTCCATTCACCTCTCCTCCAGAGAGTGGTATTGCTCTCCTCCTTGCCTTACCACAGTTGACATTTAGCAAGGATATTTTACTTCCATTCACCTCTCCTCCAGAGAGTGGTATTGCTCGCCTCCTTGCCTTACCACAGTGCACATTCAGCAAGAATATTCTACTTCCATTCACGTCTCCTGCAGAGAGTGGTATTGCTCTGCTCCATCACAGTTCCCATTCAGCAAGGATATTCTACTTCCATTCACCTCTCCTCCAGAGAGTGGTATTGCTCTCCTCCTTGCCGTATCACAGTTCACATTCAGCAAGGATATTCTTTTTCCATTCACCTCCCCTCCTTGCATTACCACAGTTCACATTCAGCAAGGATATTCTACTTCCATTCACCTCTCCTCCAGAGAGTGGCATTGCTCTCCTCCTTGCCTTGCCACAGTTCACATTCAGCAAGGATAATCTACTTCCATTCACCTCTCCTCCAGAGAGTGGTATTGCTCGCCTCCTTGCCTTACCACAGTTCACATTCGGCAAGAATATTCTACTTCCATTCACCTCTCCTCCAGAGAGTGGTATTGCTCGCCTCCTTGCCTTACCACAGTTCACATTCGGCAAGAATATTCTACTTCCATTCACGTCTCCTGCAGAGAGTGGTATTGCTCTGCTCCATCACAGTTCCCATTCAGCAAGGATATTCTACTTCCATTCACCTCTCCTCCAGAGAGTGGTATTGCTCTCCTCCTTGCCTTATCACAGTTCACATTCAACAAGGATATTCTACGTCCATTCACCTCTTCTTCAGAGAGTGGTATTGCTCTCCTCCTTGCCTTATCACAGGTCACATTCAGCTAGGATAATCTACTTCCATTCACCTCTCCTTCAGACAGTGGTATTGCTCTCCTCCTTGCCTTATCACAGTTCACATTCAGCAAGGATATTCTACTTCCATTCACCTCTCCTCCAGAGATTGGTATTGCTCTCCTCCTTGTCTTACCACAGTTCACATTCAGCAAGGATATTCTACTTCCATTCACCTCTCCTTCAGATAGTGGTATTGCTCTCATCTTTGCCTTACCACAGTTCACATTCAGCAAGGATATTCTATTTCCATTCACCTCTCCTCCTTGCCTTACCACAGTTCACATTCAGCAAGGATATTCTACTTCCATTCAACTCTCCCTCAGACAGTGGTATTGCTCTCCTCCTTGCCTTACCACAGTTCACATTCAGCAAGGATGTTCTACTTTCATTCACCTCTCCTGCAGAGAGTGGTATTGCTCTGCTCCATCACAGTTCCCGTTCAGCAAGGATATTCTACTTCCATTCACCTCTCCTCCAGAGAGTGGTATTGCTCTCCTCCTTGCCTTACCACAGGTCACATTCAGCAAGGATATTCTACTTCCACTCACCTCTCCTCCAGAAAGTGGTATTGCTCTCCTCCTTCTCTTACACAGTTCCCATTCAGCAAGCATATTCTACTTCCATTCACCTCTCCTTCAGAGAGTGGTATTGCTCGCCTCCTTGCCTTACCACAGTTCACATTCAGCAAGAATATTCTACTTCCATTCACCTCCCCTCCAGAGAATGGTATTGCTCTTCTCCTTGCCCTATCACAGTTCACATTCAGCAAGGATATTCTACTTCTATTCACCTCTCCTCCAGAGAGTGGTATTGCTCTCATCTTTGCCTTACCACAGTTCACATTCAGCAAGGATATTCTATTTCCATTCACCTCTCCTCCTTGCCTTACCACAGTTCACATTCAGCAAGGATAATCTACTTCCATTCACCTCTCCTCCAGAGAGTGGTATTGCTCTCCTCCTTGCCTTATCACAGTTCACATTCAGCAAGGATAATCTACTTCCATTCACCTCTCCTCCAGAGAGTGGCATTGCTCTCCTCCTTGCCTTGCCACAGTTTACATTCAGCAAGGATATTCTACTTCCATTCACCTCTCCTCCAGAGAGGAGGAGAGGTGAATGGAAGAGGTACCTTTTCTGTATAGTCACATTATAAAAACCCAACAAATAAATACATTGGGCCTCATTACAAGCATGGCTGTACGGTAACAACGGAGAAACAAAGCTACCGGCACCGTTGCTACCGTACCGCCGAACTACAAGGCCTGCTCGCGGGTGCCTATCAGCCTGCCAGGTCGGACCTGGCAAGCGGACCGGCACCCGCGAGCAGGTCTTGACGGTAGCACCGGCACCGTTATGGGGCTCAAATGGGAATGGGGAGCATGTTTTACCGGCACCCGGCTAGAATGCCCCAGTAAGTCCCCGGAGCCAGGTGCCGGTAAAGAAACGACTCCGGCTGCAGCCATGCCAGTTTTACCGGCACGGCTACTGCCAGAGTCGTAATGAGGCCCATTGATATGATATGGCATTTATAATGCGCCTATACACAAGTGTTTCAAGGCACAAATTTCCCCCAACTTCAATGACACTGGCACTATTGCCTTAGTATAGACACTCTGTCCAGACTTGGATAACCTTTGTCACCCCTAGTGTTGGAAGTCTTTGAGGTAACTCAGCTTCAACAACTCTCCAACAATTTTGTTCAGTTCTTAAATGAGCTGAATATGCTGTAATAGTGTTTGGGCTATTGGCTTTGGCTGTACTTGTTCTCTGCTCAGCTTCTACTGCTTTCATAAATTCTGCTTTATTGTTCGTGATGTTACAAGTGATCAGTTTTCAAATAAATAAGAAATTTACCTTTGAACGGCCACTTCAAAGCTACACGTTCCCACCGTTCGGTCAGCTTCTTAGCCTCCAAGGTACTCTGGACACAATGGGCCTGATTCATGGAAGCATTTTATAATGGTGCAAGAAAACGTTCCATGAATCGGGCCCAATGTGTCATCTGCGATTTCTTAATCTGTAAAATCTGGATCGTAACGCTTCGGGAGAGTCAATTAAGAATCTTTAACTTTACTAGCAGCGTTCTCAGCATTAACAAGAGGCGCAACCGCTCAGCATCGAGTTGTGCTTGACATAGGGAAAAGAAAAGGCTTTTACAACATGCAGGTGTTTCAGCTTTGATATTTAATTGCGTGTTACATTTCCCGTGTTAATAGGACTTCCCACTTCTATGAACAAGTTTATCTTGCTCAAATATACACACGAGTGTTCAAGCTGGGTCCATTAACCGGCAATGTATTTTAGTTGATTTGGAGTACAGAGCTTCACTTTTTTCACCATTTCTTTTTGGAAAGGTCCTTCTTGTGTTTGTCTCTGTGCACCATACCAGGTTTGGTCAATTTTTTTTGTTGGTGGGCTTCAGTGCTGAAGCCCTCCTCTGGCACCTGAGTGTCTTGGGTGGACAGGATGTGAGGGAGGTGACCGTAACTCCCTGTGCTTAGTCTCCTAGGAGACCTGAATGCACTCTGGCGTGATTGGCTGGCTGTCCGGCAAGGACAGCCACCCTGCCGTATGAGTGACTGCCAGGCTGGAATGAATGGGGGAAAACCGTTTAAAAGCAGGTGTCTGTGACTTGGAAAGCAGAGTCGACCACTGGAACGAAAGAACGGAAGACGAGCTGAAGGAAGACAGCTGCTGCAACTCCTGGTCCACCGGTGAAGCCCTGCTGCAGGTCCAAATTGTCTGAAACTCCATCGACAGAGAAGCCTTTCAAGGTTTACTTCTTCCCTTGAGTTTGGTGGGAACAACCAACTCGTAAGCCGCCTGGACACCGTCTCCATCTTGGTCGAATTTTCTTCAGAGTGCTGTTGAAAACTGGATAGCCAGTGGGAAGGATATCAGTTTGTGGTCTTTAAGGCACTCGCACCTTAAATCGACGTTTTGCCAAGACGTCCTCCTTCTTGTCCCCACGACTGAAGCTCAGGAACAGCGTGATCGGCAGGAACTGCCAGGAACAACTGCCTCGGCTACAGCTTTTCTTCACTTACAAGGTACTGTGCAAGTGCGGTGCAGAACTCTGTTCGGCCATGGTGAAAGTTTGTGAAACTTTCCCGACTTTGAAGGCTTGTCCTTCCCTAAACCAACACCTAACTTTTCGTCAGACCAAAGTCTTCTAAGATCTGTGGCAAAGACTTAACCGTGTACTACTAGAACTGTGCTATCCTATACAAGACTCTGAACCATTGACTTTGGCCCAGGCCTCTTGAATTGAATTGCTGGTTGTAGTGAACTGAAACCCTTTGCCCTGCCTTTGAAAGTATTTGTGCTGTTGATTCTTATAACCTTGTCTTTTTACCCCTTTTTAAAGTAACTGAAGTGCCATTTTTCTCCCACTTCAGGGGAGCTGAACTTGTTCAGAAACTGATTGGTTGTGTATTGTAGTGTATTAAAGTGTGATATTGAGCTGATTTTGCTAGTGGAATGTTTTCCATGTGTAAATAAATATATATTCTTTTACCAAGAAACCTTGAGTAAGTGTTTGTTTGAATCACTGTAATTGCTAGTCCTTTGTATAACCTGCTCACTCTACTCTTGAGATAAGTCTGGCTGCTCAGCCACTGCTATCACATTACTGTGTAGTACAGGCTTGTACCAAAGGTGAAATTGTACTGACACTTGTAGTCTTAATTGTGTGTGTAGCGTTCCCAAAGGATACTACATATGATTTTGCCTAACACTTGGGACCCGCACCCCTCTGCTGCATGGGTTTCTCCGATCTTCCTTATCAAAGGAGAGACTCCTACTTTCCAGTTCCCCTCGGCTTGCTCCTGCACACGTGCCTTTGTTGGATGCATGACTGCATTCACAGCGGTTGGGTGCACCTGGAAAGACTGCTTGTTTCCTCCAGTCTCTTCCAATGCTGCCAGCCTAACAGAGTTTGTGACCACAGGACCAACAGGTGAAATCTGCCCTTCCTCTACTCCCGCGTCCCTTCTGTGGTCACACTTCCATGTGAACTACGGGCCTCGTGCTCTGCTCCTTCTACTTCTTCCGACCTTCCGGTCCCCACTGCTGCTTCTTTCTACTGCTCCTCCCGACAGCAGTCTTTTATGCCCCCCAGGTGGGTTTATTGGTTTCAGGTACATGCCCAGGGAACAAATTTGCTGACCTTGCCCAGAGCTGTTTGCCTTGCCTGCCTGACCTGAGCTCCTTTATGCATCTTTAACCTTCTTCTTCATGGTACCTAAGGGATTCTGGGACGAATAGTCATTGACTACATCTTTAGAATGACAAAAATCCATTAAAAGGTTGGGGTTACAGGGAAAGTTAAAAAAAGGTTCACCCCAGTCTTCCTGGTCTGATTCCCTCTGCCCCCATATCTGATCCTCCCGCAGTGCAGCACCCCCAGGTTCTGGGTCTGAAAGCGCCTTCCATCCCCTGGCCACATGAGATGGGTCCCAGACCGGGTTTCTCATTGGATTCTCCACAATAGGGAGCTGCTCCATTTGTTGCAGCTTCCTTGTGGCGGTATCAGTGTAGTTGCGCGGGCCGGCTGCCCACCACAATTATCTTGCGGTCACGCCACCACTAATCCTGGAGCCCCATTTGGCTCGTCCTGTCACAGGCTCTCTGTATGGCTGGCTTCTCAGTGTTCACTCTGCTGCTTCTCAGCAGATTTGGATCTTGAAGGCTCTGCGTCCTCCTGCAACTCCATCTCTGCCCAGGTTCACATTACCAAGGGACCTCCCCTGCTCGGAGACACCTTCCTCCCTAGCTTCTAGTCTCCTTCTAAGCTTTGTACTTGACAAGTGTCTGTTTCAATCCACTCATCTCAGTGGATTGGTCACCTTTTCTCTTTCTTCGGAATAATAACATTGGCTATCTTCTTCAGCCCAGTCCTTATAGTCGACAGGGTTTGACAGACCCATATATGCCATCATATTTACTGCTGAAGGGAGTACCTAACAAGAATGGGAGTCCTTGTCCCCTAACGGGGAGTCTTTCCCAGTGAGGTCCAGCTTGCCTCTACCACTAGGGAGGGTGTTGTGCAGTGGGCTCACCTGCCCATCCTCACGGGAGCTCCAACTTGGAAGAAAAGGGACAAAAGCTAGGCCTTCTGCTATTACTAGCACACAGTGAACATTTTTCATAAATATGTCAATTTGCATACATCTTTGGCCATTTTAAAGATGAGCGCCTCAATACACTTGTCTCGATTGGCGACTATTTGTACTTTGTATATGGCCACTGCGATACCCTACTTTATGGGGCCAGTTGCTGCAATGTGTAGCCTGAGCAGCCTCCGAGGCCGAACACCATGTTTGTAGATGGCGGTGCTTAGCTGCTGCACAATTTCCCTCGCATTAAGAGGAGGCATGTATTCAATTCACAGATCAATTTGAGGCATATAGAAAGATTTATATAGGAGAGGTGAGGAAGAAAGTAAGCATGAGTGTCTGTATCAGGCAGAACATCTTAGCCAGTCAAAAGTGGGACGGTCTAAAGAGAGAGGGAAACGACTGTCTAGGGTTGGAGAGGAGGGGGTTAGTGGAGGTTATTGAAGTAATACTAAAACTACGGTCTCCTAAACAACCGGATGCCCCCAGTTTAATCTTGAATTGCCTATTTGATGAGGGTGGGCCTAGTTCTTTGCACAGGATGGAAATCCTGGCACTATTCGATGAGATCACTGCTTTAAGACTGATTACCTCGGCGGACAGCCAACTGGTGGATTTTATCCATCCACAACGTTATGATTATGTGAGACTAATCATCCATTCTCCCTTGGTAAGGAATATAATTCTGAAAGAATCGCATAGTTTGCAAAAATATGGATATGACATTTCATTACATAACAATGAGAGATACAAGTAAGAGGAAAATAGGGAGAAGGACGAATCAGAGTATGAAGAGAGGGGTAGAGTGAAAGAGGATGATTGGAGACAAAGGCCGCCAAATGGTGAAGCTCCCAATCAGCAGTGGCTGTGTAACGCTCACCTGATTTCCGTAGAGGCGCCGGTCTTGACTGGGCGTATACCGTATCTTCTAAGGTGATATGTAACACACGGCTGGCTCTTTGGGCTGGACCTCTGTGCACTGTATGTCTGACTCGAAGGGTAAGGTGTCTGCAGATAGAAAATATGGGATTAATGAACTGGGTTATTGAATGTCTCTCTCTTCTTCCCTTTCTCTTCTCCTGTAGGACCCTAAGGTTTACGCGCTCACCTTAGGTAAGTGAACGCCGTGCTCTCCATCTGCTTCGGAGCAGGGTGCTGAAACCAGTTTCCTCACTGGATAAGGGAAGCAGGCCTCTTGACTTCAGAGGACTGCTGTCCGTCGTTTTCTTCACGCACGGTAAGTTTCGAGTAATTCAAATGTCTTTAAAAGTCTTTAGTAATGTTGTATCTTGTTTTGCAGGGTTCCGGCGATGGCGAAGATGGAGCCCGTGTGATGAATAGAAGCGCCTTGAAGCACGTAAGTAAGCGCTTGCTGCCTGCTTCACGGCGCGCTCTAACTGTCTTTTTCCTTTGCAGGTATAAGTTCGGAGTGGCTGCAGGGTGCCGGAATACCCACTGGGTTAGATGTGAAAGGAGTAATGGCACGTGAGTATTTAAGTTCCCCAAAGTCTTTAAACGCACCTTGTTTTATCTTTCAGATGCGGGATGCAGCGCCGAAGGCCTCCGGAGCGTGCGCAGAATTGGTAAGCTTTTGTCTTTCAGATGCCGGAATGCGAGGCGTTGATGACAGCCGATGGATCAGGTAAAAGGAGCGCTGTCACTGAAGACCGTAATGCTAACCTGTTCTTTCTTGTCTTTATAGATGTTGCTGAAGACTGGATTCAGGATGGTAAGCCTTTTTCCTTAGGCCCAGGATCAGATGCAGAAGACACGATGAGCGTTCTGCTGCAGAGGATGCAGAACAACGCAAAGCAAGATTCATCCATCGGGTGTGGTTTAAATAGCCTCCTGTAGTGCTTAGGTGTCTCCTTCCACAGCCACGCCTAGGAAAGAAAAGAGTTCCTGCTTTCCAGAAGAGTTCCAGGGTTCTGAACCTAGGGAGTGGCTCCTGCCCCACCCAACAGGAAAAGTAGTCCCAAACAGAAGAGGATCAGAGGCTCAACTGGCAGGTAAGTAAGCAGCATGGTCTGCCGCAGGTAAATCCACCCAAGCATTATGAGCCCGGCGCTTCCAGCGCTGGGACTGGGCACATTTATGAGCCTGGCGCCACCGGCGCCAGGACAGGGTCCAAAAGGTCCCAATTGGGACCGGCTGGCGCTCGGAACCTGGGTTATGGGTCTGCTTCCAAGGGAGTTGGGCAAGTCCTGACCTCTTGGAAGCAGAGATCATGACAGGCTGGCACAATTGAAATCTTTAAATGAACCACTTTAAAAATAATAGTACCTTGAAGCTCCTTATTTGGAATACCAGGGGGCATAGGCAATTAGTCACAAATGGAAAGGTATGTAAGGAAATAAAAGAAAGTGATGTAATATTTCTGCAAGTAACCTGGGTAACATCTGAACTAATTTGGGATGGATTTGACACGTTAAGTATATGTGCTGGGCAGGGGGCGAAGGGAAGGCCAAAGGGTGGGGTAACAGCACTCAAAAAGGGGCATGAAATAAAAAGAACTGATGAATGTAGGATAATGGATAACATTCTGGGAACAGGGATCGTAGTGAAGGGGGAAATGGAACATCCACCATTTTATTAATTCATGTGTACTGGCCTCCAAATCTCAATTTGGAAACAGTTATTGGCAAGCTCAATCAAAGAATGGAAGAGTGGTATAACTCGCGTGAGGGTGGAGATTTTGATTCTGGCAGGAGATTTTAATGCAAACTGTAACATCAAAATATGGATAGAATTAACTTTCTTACGATGGGTTATGTTCAGGTACCAAGAAGTAGGACAAACTCTGTAGAAGGGGGGGGGGGAGTGGGATATGGCTAAATTTAGCAGAACATTGGGGGTTGGTTTGCTTGCAGAATAACGCCCCTACATGGGTTGCAAGGGGCTTCTACTCAGATATGGATTATAAATGTGTATCAACTAATCTAATTTCTAAGGTACTGAACTATGAAATCAAGCCAACTGAACTGAGTGATCATTCACAATTATGTGTGCAGTTTAACTAGGTGTCAAATATAGCATCCCCAGAAATCAATCTGAGGGGATTTAAGGATCAATAAGAGTGGAAACCGATTGAGATAGACCTCTAAGAAAGTGAGTCAATTTAATACAACTATCATGAGGGAATTGAATTCTAGCCCATTGTAAGATAAATTCATACTTTATACAGGGTCTTCCAGGGTATCTAGAAAGGGTCAAATGACTAAAACTATTATAAAAGGAAGGCATGGGTTTAATATAGATGTTAAGGCAAGGAAAATGCTTTGCATAGAGGGATTCGACAATTCTTAAGGACCAGGGGGAAGGAGGTGAATAAAGGAGAGAAAATATGATTATAAAACTGGCTAAAGTTTGAACGAGCAAGATTATATCAAATAGATGGAGAACGAATGTTAGACAGTGTAAAAGGTTAAACCTCAACAGCTTTTTGGGACCTAGTAAATAAAACAGAAGACAATCACCCATTACTCGTAAGTAATCCTATTCCCGAGGAGACTTGGGTTCAATATTTTGAGGATATTCATAAATCTAATCTCCCGGAAAGCAATTTTAGTTCGAAACAGGACCAAGGGTGGTTAATAGATATATTAGTGAATAACATAAAAGCAAAAATTAGGAAATCCAACCCATCAAGAACGGCAGGGCCTAATAAATTAACCAATGTCATCTTAAAACAGAATTCGGGGTTGTGGGCCAAGATTCTTCAGATGGAATTTAAAAATATTATTCACATGCACATAATTCTGGATTTGTGGAAAATGTCTTATATGGTCCCAATTTTTAAGAAGGACTTGAGACTGTCGCCAATGAATTATAGAACTATCACAATAATGAATGTGGATTCCAACATATTTGCTTCCATTGTGCTGGAACACATAGAGGAATGGAGCTTGAGTAACAACATACTTGATTATAGACAGATGGGCTTCCAGAAGAAATATGGGCACAGATTGTGGGGGACTCTTACTTGTCTCCAGAGATCAGCCTGGTCTTCAGCAAATTCTGCAATATTTATGGCCTCCATGGACCCTAAGCAAGGTGTTCGATATGGTAAATAGAAATTTACTTTGGAAGAAACTAGACAAATTCAGAATGCCAAGGGGATTATTGAGCATTGTGATATATCTGCATAGAGACTCGAAAATAAAGATCAGATTGAACTATGAGGGGTTACTATCGAAGGAATGTAAAACTTTTCTGGGGATACATCAAGAGTGCATCCTGGGACCCACGTCATATAACCTATACTTGTCAGATGTAGGTGAGGTATTAGATAAGAAAACGCTGGCCTCGCCTAAAATTGGAGCATTACAATTAAATTGGGCAGCCTATGCCGATGATTTTTTTGTTAATGGACTCCACGCCAGTAGGATTGCAAAGACACATTACAGCGTTTGGAGAATACTTGTTATCAATAGAATTGAAAATAAATGCTACAAAAACAGTGGTTATGAGAGTGGCCAAAGGGAAGGTGAACAAGTCACGGAAGTTGAAGTGGACCTGGGAAAACAGTGTGTTGGCAATGAAGGATAATGTGAAATTCCTAGGCTGGCCAATTTTGGCAAGATTCAAAAAAATATTCTATAAACACTTTAAAATCAAAAGTAACAGGAATGACAAATCAGCTGAGGCAATTGGATCGGAAATTTGGCAAATTCTCGTTCACATCATGTAGGGAAATTTATAGAAACAAGGTTCGAGCAAGTATTTGTTATGGCCTAGAATTTTGGCCAAAGGATTTGGAGTCTAAATTTAAAGTTATAGAACGTGTGATTTGGTGATCTGTCCTCTATTTTCTGCCTAAATGTGTTCCGTTGCTGGCAATACGTTATGAGATTGGTTTGCAGTCCATTACCAGTATAGTCTCATGGAGCAAATTATACCTGCTAAGAAAGTGTGAAACCTTGCATGATTAGACACTATATGCACTGCAGGAAATAAATGATACAAAAGCTATATGAAGGATCTTAGGGAAGAGTGTGGTAAGATTCTTGAGAATTTGGGTCTTTCTTTGAGCATATTAAGAAGCAATCCAACAAAGGTGCAACATATTAATAAGAGCTTGGCTTGGGAGAGGAATACATTGGAGATACTTGACTCTTGTATTAATGCCCAAGTGGTAACCACACAACAAACCCATGGCTCAATGGAGACCCAGCAAATACCCCAACAGAAAGGTGAAAATTGGGATCATGAGGTTCAGATTTAATGTCATGTCAACAAATGAAATGCATCTCGTTCGTAACCCAATGCAAGGGACCAAGGGTATATGTAGACAATGTAAAAAACCACTGCAAACTGAATCACTGAACCATTTATTATATGTGTCCGGCACTGTTGTCTGCTAGGATCAAGTATTTCAAAGGTTTTGTAAATACGGAATGGATTCAACGGCATCAGTTTTGGCTAACTCTGTTATATGGTGACTCAGTATCACTAAAGTTAAGAGTTTTATCACTTTTAAAAATGGTGTGTAAAATAGACTAACATTAGATAATATAGCATGCATAGGGGATTATGGAATGGCTTAGAATATGTAGAATAGGGACTGTAGTGTATATTTGTTAAAAACGTGTATGATGTAGGAAATTAGTACTGTACTTTGTTACTTGATGAAATTGGATTGATCTATGTATGTGTAATTTTGATATTTACTATTTTATAGATGTTTTTAAAAGATTTTGTAAAGGTTTATATAAATCAAATAGAAATAATTTATAATTATATAGATAACTTGGCAACAGAAAACATCCTTACGTGTTGCAGACACATGAAATCTTCAGGCATGAACACTAGTGAACACATGTCTAGTGGAAATAATTGCCTTCTGAAGTTTGTTGGCAAAGATTAGTAAAAAGTGTGTATTTGAGTGACATTTAGAGTGGTTGGCACATTAGAAATGAGATAGGACTCCTAACAATTACTTTACATTGGCGTGTAGGTAGATTTTTGTGACGAAGTATAGCTACAAACATTTTCCCATATGAAATCACCAAAGGGGAGCATATTCAATATGAGTATTAAGTGCATTCTCATTTGTTTTATCAATATAATGGTTCAGTACACTTTCTAATAAATTGTGTTTGATTATTCCAACAGGAATCTGTGATTCTTTACAAAACACACATGGGAGTCATTGCTATGTCACATATTCCATTTTTTGTCCTGATGAAGGTGTCCTATTAGGAGGTGTCCAGTTGAGTCAGTGAATGAGTTCAAGGTAGGAAGGATGACGGGGACACGCTTTTTGGCTGTGATATTCTTTTTATTTCTGGTGAGAATGGCTGGGGTTAGCATGTTGTTGGGGGGAGTTGGAGTTAAGGCCTCAAGGGAGAAGGTAAGGAGCTGGTGGTCTGACCATGGCTGGGGGCAGATAGCAGTGATGGAGGCAGAGCAGTTGTATCTGCCACCCAGTCGAGGGTCCTTCCTTTATTGTGTGTGGGAAGGGTCACTTTTAGGTTGAATCCTTTTTCTTCCAGAGTCTCGGCAATAAGTGCGGCATGTTTTTCTTTATGGTCTTTGAACACCAGGTTGAAGTTGCCTAAGAGATTGCTCTGGGTTGTGTTTTTTAAGTTGTCGGCGAGGATAGTTGTGAGGTCGGGGCCGGGGGGGTCTGTAAAGAAGATAGATGGTGAGGGTTTGGGAGATGGCGATGGGCAATTTGGCTGTGAGTGATTCGCAAGAGTCGGGTTTGTCGATTGGGGCAAGTCTAATGTTGAGATTAGTTTTGGCGATGATGGCAAGGCCTCCGCCTCAGGATTTGTTTCTGTTGGCTCTGAGGATATTGAAGTCCTCTGGCATAGCTAGCATAAGGGCAGGGCCTGCAGCGGTGTGGAGCCAGGATTCGGTTATGGCTAAGAAGTCCTGTTTTCTGACTGAATGAGGTCTATTTCAGTGGCATGGGCTACTGTATCAGTCTGGGAAGCTGTTGTGGATTTAGCTCTTACATTACTTGAATCAGATTCTGTGGGAAGACTAATACCTGGGTCAGACAACACAGGTGTGATGGTCACCAATACGAATTTCACATTCCGGCCTAATTCCAACATGGCCATCGCTTCTGCACTTAGAAATAACCTACGGTGCAGTTTAGTTGTTCCTGATTCCAAGATGGCCGCCGCCTCGGCACCTAACCCGATCATACTACACAGGATAGTGGTTCATTCCCAGTAAGCTTCGCAAGCCTCTGCCATCACTTCCTTTTTACTCTCTTATTGCCCGGCAACTCCAGAAGGAAGACGTGTTGCTACTCTCGTAGGAGCCAGCAGACGCTTCGTAAGTTCGTTTTGTTAGGACTGCGAAATATCCCTCTATTCATTTCTTGCGCCTTATTCATAAATTACTTTCTTACTTCATAGGAATCAGCTGCGTACCTTTCATGTTCATTCCCGAAGCCAAATCTGGGCACACTACGCCAGTGCGTGTGTAGCCCCGTGCTTTGAAAGCACAGTTCACGCTCCCCTCCAGGGAACCTCTAGGTAATTAACTGTCTACTATCCATTCTTCACGGCAACCTCCCGGTTGTCGGAGGCCCGCTATTTACAGAGAATCTTTCATTGCAGCCACATCTCTTCTCTGGAACATCTCAGGCAAAACTTCTCTTCCTTCCAGGCTGGCTCAAACAGGCTTGAAAATAAAAGGGTAGGCTTTTCCCTTGACTATGCTAATACCCCCATCTTAGAATTGAGTCTAATTTTATACAACGTATCCTCTCGGTCCTTTTCTGTTTCTTTAGTACAATCTTACCTTCTGCTAAACCCAAGGGAGATTCCTTATCACTCAGCATTCTTCATGCTCACGCATAGTAAGATCAAGAGTCTTAGCTTAGGACACCTTCTACTCTGGCAGGCTTACCAGGATTAACTTTATTTATTTTCTTATCTACTTGCTACAGTTCAGTTCTGAGGCCAAATCTTTAAACCAGCCCGAAGAATAAGTAGACCAGCCTCCCACACCTGGTCAACTCAGGAAGACAACATACACTAGCAGCTCATCCAAGGGTTTTATTCCCCATGAGGGTTCCCTCAGAGCTTCTCTTGCACCATAGGCATTTCAGGTGAAAAATAGTGTGCAATGTAAGGATATTTGGCATGTTATAGCACAGAGTACATCACTACTGCACAGGTAGCAAACAGCACAGAGTACAGCACTACTACACAGGTAGCAATTTTTTTTTTGCAGCACCACCACAAGGGTGCGGTGCATTGCTATATGTGTTACCAGATTAACAAGGAAAGACAGGCTATTTAGTCAAAAACGATTTTAACATATAAGATGCAAATCTATTTTTACAGTTAAAAGCACAGGTGCACACCCAAAAATGCACACTATTTTTCACCTGAAATGCCTATGGTGCAAGAGACACATTTGCAAATGAATAACTAACATCAGTAACAACTAATCTAACTAATAAAAATCAATTTAACATAACCCACTAATAAAAATGTGTCTCCACTGCAGAATTAGGCCTATTCTCAAAGTGAACTTTTAAACGCACATCCATTTTTTTTTTCTGTTCTCTCTGCTGCCCTGTCCACATAACTACAGGAAGCAAATGGGCTCGAAAGAACAGGAAATCAGTTGGTTACAAAGTATTACTATAAAAATGAGCCATTGTGTAGAGAAGGAGGAGATGGCGTGAGTAATTCTGATTGGAGCAGCGTCATAGCAAGTATCATGCGAGTGGGAGTGATCAGGTTTTTGCTGGGGGGAGTTTGAAGAGAGAGAAGGGCAGTCAAGATTTGGCAGAGCTGGGAGAAGGACCTCTCTTTCCTGACTGAGGGATTCCTATCTGCAGAAGCTGAGAATTCCAGATAATGACCCCGGTTTGAGAACGAAAACCGTTCGTTTTCACTGGGGTTAATCTTCAAGGGAGCCACATTCAGAAAGAGAACAGCTGAAGAAAACTCTGAACAGATAAGGTAATTACATAACTGTGGGAGCTGAGTGTGCACGAAAATATGCAGTCAGTGTAGGAAAGGAAATTCCTGTGCGTGTCTTAATCAAGTGCTAATGTTACAATTTGAGTTCTGTTCTCCGCCACTCTCTTTGCAGTGTGTCACAGACAATGCTTTGACTGTACCATTTTATTTCTGTAAAGAATGAGATCGTGTTTAAATACAACTTTTAGAATACAGAAAAATATTTGAAAACAGACGGGTGGTGTAGTTACTATTTACCATTACAATGCTGATGATGTGGGGAGATTTTTAAACAGTGCAATGGTCATTTTAAGACAGATGTGTGCATGTCAGAATCAGTATGAATAGTTGTGAGTGACTGTAGCATAGCTCGTTGGAGGTACATGAGCCAACGGGAAGAGAGACTCTCTGAACATAGCTCCCTACCGTATATAAGGTAGTGGAAATTACCACAAGACTACCATATATAGCTCTCTGTCGTAAATAAGTCAGTGAGATCGCCCATGGTGGCACACCAACACTAACACTGAAAAATGTGGTATTCCTAAAATGTAGGTCTGAGGTCTCTCTAGTGATCACACGAAAAATCTAAGCAAAGATAAGGGATTCTGGACATTGGGGCCACAAATAAAACAAGGGAATTATGCTCACCAAAATACCACCAACCACGCCTACCAACCACGCATACCAAATATGCATGTCTGGGTGCTGAAATAATGCATGTCCACTGTATTAGTGTTGTACATGGCCCAATCTGAATACAAGGAGTGATCGTTGCTAAGTTATATTTCGGCGGTAAGAAAATACCGTTAGGCCCCAAATCTCCACAAAAATACCCTACATATTTATGATGCGTTGCAGGCCGGGAAAGTGATCATAGAGTACCTACTGGGCGTGGCAAGCGTGTATCACACTGCCATTTGCACATTAAAGGGAACCCATTTTATAATAACAGTGTGCCACTAAAAACGAATTTCAGAATGTCACAAAGGGAAACCACATTCTCAGATCTAGTGCAATATTTAGAGGCAAAGTTGTTTGCACATGGGAATTGGTCGTCAAATAGCACGTTAGAATGGAGTAACCGCATTCAGGGTGAGGTGCAGAAAGAAAAACTAGACAATATTTTTGCAGAAGGCAGCATAATTCAGGTCTGCCTTACAAGATTATTAAATGCAGCCGATAAAAGTGCAGAGAAAGACTGTTTAATACGGCTATGTGGCAAAATATGGTTTATTTTAAACAAGTGCCTGCAAATGCAAGAGAATGATACTCAGCTAATTAACAGGTTAAAGACTGAATTAGATGGGGCAAGTAAAAATCAGGAAATGTTGAGAGCAGAATTGGATGTATGCCAAAAAGACATGCAATTAAAATGCAGAGACTTTGATACTCAATTATCCAAAAGCAAGAAACAATTTGAGGATAGTGAGCAAGAATTGGTGCACTTAAAAGCCTTAGTGGACCACATTAGGCAGGATAAAGATGAGGTTGTTTCAGAAATGCAGATGTTACAAAAAGAACACTGTGAAAAAGAACGTGCTCTCCAGAGTGCAGAACAAGAAATGATTAAAATGATTCAAGAAAGAGACAAGAGAAATAAAGAGTTCAATGAATGCCAAATGCAAATGTGCGACATGCAGGAGGTGATTAATAAGATGAATGATGAAAATAATTATTTGCAGAATGAAGCAACCAGACTCCTTAAAAAGTGTAAGGACTTAGAACAGCAAATGTGCATTCCCAGGTCCCAGGAGAGGCGGCAGGGTACCACATTCAATGGAGTGGAGGTGAATTCTAGCTCTGCCCAAAGAACTAGTGCTACAGTGGCTGGGCCGGTGACTGAACTTGGTTGCAGCGCCCTTGGGGGATTTGATACTCCCATTGGGGGTAGCCACCAATCTCATACACCTGAAAACAGGATTAGAATCACAAAATAGTGCAATTCCATGCATTGCAACAAGTAGCCACATAAAAATAATGAAATCCATTAAAGCCCTGATCAAACCATTTAAAAAGGGAGGTGAATGCTGCATTGAGGATCACTTAGAAGCGGTGCATGACATTTTTAAAGCACTCCAGATACCTAAGGAACAGTACAGACAATATTTTCATTTAACTTTAGATGCCCCGACGGCCAGCATCATAAGGGGATTAAATGAGCAACAGAATAAGACCTGGTTGGAGTTTGAAAAAGAAATTAGGCGTCATTTTTCTCCTTTTCAGTCATTGCAGGAGGCAAAGAAAGTCGCGTACACAATTACTGCTGGACCTAATACATCCCCTCGCCAATTTTTACAGGACTTAAAAAGAGCATTCTCTCGCTTTGATGTATCTTTTGACCCAAATTCCAATGAGTTTAAAACTGCATACTTCTATGGGCTACAGAAAGACATCATATCCCAATTGGTCCGTGAATTTGACCGTGACAAGTCCCTTGAATGGATTGTACATCAAAGCACAAAGCTATATGAGGTACTCTATTGTCAGGGTAGAGAAAGTGATAAAATGAAAGATACTAGACCCAAATCTAAAGAACCCTCAGCCACAGTAATGGAAATCAGGTCAGCCAAAATGTCCCTTGAGTCTGCTCAAAGCCAAGGTAAAAATAATGTGACACCTGAACAAAGGGGTAATCAACAAAGATCGCCATTTCCTGTACCAATGTTCCAATCACATGATCCTAGTAATAGAGAGAGCTACATCAGCCCTAGGTATTTAGGGGACAGACCCCGGGTAGGATATCGGCCTGATATGGCAGGTATGAACAATAACCAGAGACAAAATCAAGATCAAAGAAATGATGGTCCCTACCAGTCATTGGGGACACAGAGTAGGTTTGATCCCAACACCATGATATATGGTAATCAGGATAGGCCCCGATATGTGGATCGATTTACTGATAATGGAAATCAACATAGGGGCCAGTACCCACAATCTGAGAGACAGGACATGAGGCAAAACGTGAACTACAGTCCACGCCAGTACAATGATTCCCCACCAGGGGACTATAATCAAAGGATGGGTGCAACCCGCTCCCCTCCACAAATGAATCAAGAGTTCAGAAACCATCCCAACCGACATCAATCACCTGAGAGGTATCAGAATAGATCCAATCAGGGGGAAAACAACCAATATCGACCTAGGCCACAGAAAGAGGATCCTAGAGAGATGGAAAGGTTCCAGTGCCTTGAGGCCCAAGTGAAAATGTTAGCTGAGCAAATAGGAAAGCTCTATACAGCGCAAAAACAACCTTCCAAAGAGGGGGCTGATGGCCATAGCAATGACCGGGGGGCTTCCGAAAAATGACTAAGTACTCTAAGTACTCATGATAACTGCAGTACCAAAATGACAGATTGCTCTGATATAATTTTGCATAACGACTCTGAGATGCCTAATGGATTAAAAATGAAAGTACCAGTAAATGAAATGGTGACAGAAAGTGCAAATACTTCTAAAAAAGAGGTACGGTTTAACTTAGAGCTAAATAAAACAGTAAAGATTTGCACAAATGAAAAAGAAACATTAGGAATTCCAAAAGAACAAAGGGACAGATTTAAGAAAAATGACTCATGCATGGGGAATACCAGTGAACAGGGAGTAAGTGGGGATGCTATAGCTCCTTCCCTGGGCAAGCAAAACAATGACCAAACACAGACAGAAAAAGGAAATACTCAAAAGGAGGGTACAAGTCAATCACCTGAAGAATTTTTTGAGCCACATATTTTTGAAGAGGCTGAAAGGGCTGATATGACACTAAATGATTACAAATGCACAGAATTAAAAAATGACAAATTGCTGAATGATGTTGTTACACATGTTCAGTTGGAGGATTGTAATGTGGTCTCTGATGTTACCCAGATGGATGGGCGAACAGTGGCCACACTCCAAAAAACCTCTGAACATGGAGAAATGAATAAAATCTCTCGCACAGAAATGGGTAAAAAGGAGGGAAAAATGTCTTTCCATTTACCAATGTGCTTAGCCAAAAGTGAGAAAGATCTGAGAAAGGTGAGTCCTGAACTCAGTAAGAATTCACATTTCTTATGTGTATTAGAGGAAGTTGAGGACAGATATTATGCACCCATCACTGTAGAAGAAAAATGCCACACCTTTGCTATGATTGACACTGGCACACAGGCCACAATTATGTCCAAGGAGCTGGTAAAGAGTATCAATGAAGGGAGACCTCCACAGAGTCAGATCACCGTGAAGGAAAATCAAGACCCAGTGCATAACTTTAATGGGGAGGAGGTGCCCATCATAGGTGTAACTGAGGTTGACATAAAAATAGGAAAGCACAGAATGAAACAAGAGGTATTGATCACATCTATTTGTGAAATTCCATTTCTGATGGGGACAGATTGCCTGAAAAGATTGTCTCCTCTCATAGATGGGGTGAATGGAGTGCTGTGGTCCTTAACCAAAAAACCATTGAGGCCTAAGAAACTAAAATCACAAAACAGCAATATAAATGAATGTCACACCGTTGCCAAAACAAATGATGCTGTGGTATATCTCCAGAATAGCTGCATACCTAGTGTCACTGTTATATTAATGTGTCAAGACAAAATGCAGAGCGACAATGAAAAACTACCTGTACAAATATACTTGGACCCAAGGAAAGATTGGCAGACTGCCATAGATGAGCACACATTACGTTTCTATTTAAAAGAGAAAACATGCAAACAGAATATTGCTCCTAAAACAGATTCAGAAAAACACATTACCACTCTGGCAGAAATACACATGGAAGATGAGCAACCATGGGTTCATGTTGGTATAAATGACTATTTTAAAACAATAAAAGCCACTTTAGCGCTTGGACATGAAAGGAGCTTCATTAATGAGAAATTGTTGCAAAAAATAATGGAGAGGGAAGAAATCCCGAAATTTAGGATTAAAAACTAATATGTTTCTGGGTTGGACAATCCAGACTTTGAAAACCGAATTGCAGGCAGATGCATGCTTCAAATTAGCATTGGGCAGAAAACAATTTACCATAATGTATGGATAGTGAGTGGAGCACAAAATGAATTTTACATGGGCAATGACATCATGCACAGAATGTGTATGGTGTTAGATTTCCTTAATCAAAAAATATGGTCACGCCTAGGTGGCCCGGCACCTGAATTTGAAGACAAAAGAAGGGCTTATCATTGTGCACAACTGGTTCCTTATGCAATCGAATTACAAATGAGGAAAGATACTATTATTCCTGCATTTACAAAACAGTTTGCAATAACACTGAAATGCAAAAATGGACAGCAGATGAAAGGCTCTGATGCATTTGTATGCCTGAATGAATCCATAAAACAGCAAGGCCTGTATTATGAATACATTCCATTGGTAGACATTGGTGAAGGATCTGTAAAGATCATGGTAAATAATAAAGGTTGTCAGGATATTCATTTAGAGGAAAACTCTCCATTAGGAATGGCCATACAAAAATCACATTATACGGCAGATTTAAATAACATGGCGATTGGGAACATTCCTGAAAATTATGTAGATGCCAAGGGCGAGTTGCCAGAACACCTGGACTCTCAACCCAAAGGAATATTTAAAATTCATTCTGTGTATCCTTATGATTCAAATGAGACAGTGTGCTGCCATCAAGAGGATTGCATAATATTTAATTTAAATGAAAATGAAACAGGAAATCAGCCCATTGAAGTGGAAGCTGATATGCCAAAATATTTAAAAGTGGCAGCTCTACAAAAAGACACAGCCACACAGTTAGAGGAAAGCGCTGAGATTCCTTTACCAGAAGAGTTTCCAGAATTTTCCAGAATGGTAGAAGAGCAGATCTCCTTAGCGGATGCATGTGAAAGCGATAAGGATAGAGACGACCTGAGGGAAATATTTATGGAGTTTAAGGATGTATTTGCAAAAGATGCTTATGATTGTGGTTTAACTGATTTACATGTGGCCACACTACCAGAAGGTTGTAGCAGAAATCCAGTGTTTGTACGCCAGTATAGTCTACCGCTGGCATGTTTAGAATCATTGGCAGAGATTATTAGAAATTTTGAATCACGGGGAATAATCAGGCCCATTCATAGCACATCCAATACGCCTATTTTAGGTGTGTTAAAGCCAAATGGTCAATGGCGGCTGTGTGCAGACTTAAGAGAGTTAAATAAAAGAGTACCAATATCTAGATGGCCACTGCCATTCATTGATCAGGGCCTAGCTCAGATACATGGTTCAAATGTATTTATCACATTAGATCTCACCTCTGGATATTGGTGTGTGCCATTGGCAGAGGAGATACAACACTTATTTTCCTTTACATTTGACAGGACTCAATATGCCTGGCTTAGAGCTCCGTTCGGGTACATCAATAGTGGGAGTGAATTTGGCATATTTTTGAGAAAGGCCATGCCGGATGCAGCGGAAAGAGGAACAATAGTTTATGTGGATGATGTCCTGATAAAAAATGAAAGCCTAAAAAGCCATTTTGATGAAATAAGACATGTACTTGGCCAATTGCAGAAAGCAGGCGCCAAAGTATCTTTGCAAAAAGCACAATGGTGCAAGAAAAAAGTGAACTTTCTAGGGCATGAAGTGACTGAACATGGGCTAAATCCACAAAGGAAGAAAATAGAGGCCATACAAAGATTAAAAGATCCTAAAAATGTGAAAGGAGTAAAAAGTTTATTAGGGATGACAGGCTATAACAGAAAGTTCATTGAGAATTATGCAGAAATCACTCAACCATTGACTAAACTGCTTAAACTAAATACTCCCTGGAGATGGGAAAAAGAGCAGTCTGATGCAGTGGCTAAATTAAAGGAATGTCTTGTAAAGGCACCATGTTTAGCAAACCCCATAAAGGACAGGGATTTCTTTATAGAAATAGGTTTTTCTGAACATTGTATGTCAGCAGTGTTATCACAAAACCACGATTTGAATCACAAAACCATTGCCTATGCAAGTAAGGCATTTTCCCAAGTTGAAATGAAATTTAATGAATGTGAAAAGGCCCTATTAACCACTGTGTGGGCGCTACAACATTTCCGCCCCATTGTTCAGGGAGAAAAGGTGATTATTGAAACAAATCATCAACCTTTGCAATTTTTAGAGAGTAAAAGAATTAGATCGGGTAATTTAGCGCAATCCAGAATCACCTCATGGACGCTGACATTACAACGTTTTCCCGTAGAAGTGAGATATGGACAAAATAAAAAGAGCCCAATTGCTCAAGGGTTAGCTGACTTACATGACTGTGCAGCTGAACAAATACCAAATGAAATGGAAGTGGAAACTAGTTTGCAGGAATTTGAACAATCACCACACAAAGCTTTTGATGAAAAAACATGCAAGGATTTGCCAACTGTATATGTGGATGGTTGTGCTTTTCACATTGAAAATGACAGTAATAAACAGTTAGTGGCAGGAATAGGAAATGTCTGGTTGAAATGTGAAGGCGTCCCCAGTATAGGGATGAGGATTGGAGATAGGAGCAGTCAGGTGGCGGAATTGGCAGCCATTTATAAAGCAATTGCTACTGCAGTTGATAAAAAGTTCAGTGAAATTGTCCTGGTGACTGATTCTGACTATGCACGGAATAGCTTTGTGGAGTATTTGCCTGGCTGGAAAGCAAGAGGCATGGTTACATATAACAAAAAGCCACTTAAGCATGGAAAAATGATACATGCCATAGACAAATTGGTGTCAGAAAATAATTTAACAATATACTGGAGAAAAATGTGTGGGCATTTAAAAACACCAGGAGAGGATAAGGAGGGAAATTATAAGGCAGACCACCTGGCTAAGATTGGGGCTGTGATGGGAGAATTGCTACCTATTGATTATTTAATGGGTGAAATACAAATTGATGCAGTGACACGTTCTAAAGCACCAAAGGAGGTAGATCAACCGGTGGTGCAGTGGAGTCATGACACGCCAGACCAAGATTTGATTGAGGCACAAAAGAATGATCAAATTTTGGGAATCTATTATAATCATTTGACAGATCCTGAACAAAATCCTTTAACAGAAAAAGATTGTATGGGAAAAGAAGAGTTGAGGGTGCTATTAAAGAACAAAACACGAATCAGATTACAGGATGGACTCATGATTAGAGAGTCCATAACAGGGCAAATACAGTGGGTAGTACCCCTTTCATTCAGAGGACTAATGCTACATCATGCACATGATGCCATAACTGCAGGCCATAGAGGTGCACAAAAAACATTAGAAATACTAAAAGATTATGCTTACTGGCCACATATGTCCCATAGAGGATGTCTAGTATGCGCCCAATTTAAACCTGCTTCACCAATGCATAGAGCACCATTGATGAAAAGAGGCCTAACTCTCCCATGGTCAGATTTGCAAATAGACTATGTAGGTCCTTTAAAAAGGTCGAGCAGGGGACACCGTTATATTTTGAGTGTGGTATGTTTGATGTCAAAGTGGATTGAATGCATTCCTGCACCAGATTGTAGTGCGCAAACAGCAGCCACATTGCTGGTGAACCATGTGTTCTCAAGGTTTGGGTTGCCACAAAGAATTGAGTCAGACAGAGGAAGTCATTTCACAAGTACTCTAATGAGTAAGGTATGGCAAATACTAGGTGTGAAAAGGAAACTACATATCGCATATCGGGCGGCGTCTTCAGGTACAGTTGAAAGAAGCAATAGGTCTGTTGTAGATATTTTAAAGAAATTTGTGGCAGAAGCAGGTTCCAGTTGGGACTTACGTTTGCCGTTGGTTTTGATGGCAATAAGATCGACTCCTGCCAAAGCAACAGGTGTTAGCCCTCATGAGGTCTTAACAGGTAGGAAAATGGTGTTACCACAACACCTACTATACAGAACACATGAGCAAACTCTTGTGAGTGCATCCACAGTTCATGAATATATTGATGAACTGAGGAGGCATTTGCAACATGCATTTGCTTTTGTGCAGAGAAATCTGGAAAGAGCTGCTGACAGTGCAAAGTCATATTATGACAAAAAGACATCAGTAAAGGAATACAGTGTAGGGGATCAGGTGTACAAGTTTCATTTTGGAAAAAGTAAACAGAAAAATTCTAAATTTCTAGCAGCCTGGCAGGGGCCATTTCGAATTATAGATAAAGTCTCTCCTGTGGTGTATAACATTTTGAAAATGAAGGTGAAACGGCAATAGAGCAGTTTGTCCATGTAAATCAAATCAAACCATGCCATCCCAGACATGAGATCAGGCAGCTTGAGCATGTAGAAACAGATAAAGTCCCTTGAACACAAAAAGAGAAAATAAATGGGTGTAATCAGGAGGCAGTGACAAAGAAGTTAAAAGGTTGATTGTTATGATGGCACATAAACACTGTAGTATATGTAAAATATAATGTAAAATAAATAAATAAATAAATAAATAAATAAATAAATGCACATATAACGGAAGCTCATGGTTGGTGTGCAGAGAGAAAATGTATTAAATATTGAATGCTGTTTTATGTGTTTGTTTTCTTTTAACTTGTGTTTAATTTCAGAAAAAATATTTGAAAAAAAAAAAAATATATATATATATATATTTTTACCAAGCATGTTTTATTTTTGGCAAAAGGTTGAAGTTGGTATTGTGCTATGTATTTAATTGTTTATTTTCTATTTTGATTTAGAAAACTAACATTATTTGGTCGGAGGTTCCGGGACCAGAGGCCACGGGAGACGATGGAGTCCTGGAGTCCCCTGGATGAAGACCAAAGGATGCCTGCCTCCAGGTGGAGGTGAAGACAAAATAACCGGGATGCCAAAAGAGATGCAAGATTGCCAAGATGAGAGTGTACTCGAATGAACCGAATAACATCGCTGGTCGGGACATATCAGAAGCGGACAAGAGTACTGACATATGGAGTTCCACGTATTTATTATTTTAATTATTTATTTTAATTTGTTATATTAATTATTTGTTTTAGTTAGTTGTTTTATTTCTTTGTTTTTAATTGACTTGGAAAATCTAAACTTAAAGTAATGCCACTTCAACTGAGAAGGCCAATATGGAACATTTTGTGAACTGATGGACTCAGATGAAATGTTGATTGCAAATTTTCATTGATGCACATGAATTTTCATTTTGTTGGATTGCTATATTGTAAAAAAAAAAAAAAAAGAACAAGTTGTTTTTAGGAATTGGCTTGGATTATAGCCAAGTGCTAAAAACAAAAGGAGGGTATATGTAAGGATATTTGGCATGTTATAGCACAGAGTACAGCACTACTGCACAGGTAGCAAACAGCACAGAGTACAGCACTACTGCACAGGTAGCAAACAGCACAGAGTACAGCACTACTACACAGGTAGCAATTTTTTTTTGCAGCACCACCACAAGGGTGTGGTGCATTGCTATATGTGTTACCAGATTAACAAAGAAAGACAGGCTATTTAGTCAAAAACAATTTTAACATATAAGATGCAAATCTATTTTTACAGTTAAAAGCACATGTGCACACCCAAAAATGCACACTATTTTTCACCTGAAATGCCTATGGTGCAAGAGACACATTTGAAAATGAATAACTAACATCAGTAACAACTAATAAAAATAAATTTAACATAACCCACTAATAAAAATGTGTCTCCACTGCAGAATTAGGCCTATTCTCAAAGTGAACTTTTAAACGCACATCCATTTTTTTTTTTCTGTTCTCTCTGCTGCCCTGTCCACATAACTACAGGAAGCAAATGGGCTCGAAAGAACAGGAAATCAGTTGGTTACAAAGTATTACTATAAAAAAGAGCCATTGTGTAGAGAAGGAGGAGATGGCGTGAGTAATTCTGATTGGAGCAGCGTCATAGCAAGTATCATGCAAGAGGGAGTGATCAGGTTTTTGCTGGGGGGAGTTTGAAGAGAGAGAAGGGCAGTCAAGATTTGGCAGAGCTGGGAGAAGGACCTCTCTTTCCTGACTGAGGGATTCCTATCTGCAGAAGCTGAGAATTCCAGATAATGACCCCGGTTTGAGAACGAAAACCGTTCGTTTTCACTGGGGTTAATCTTCAAGGGAGCCACATTCAGAAAGAGAACAGCTGAAGAAAACTCTGAACAGATAAGGTAATTACATAACTGTGGGAGCTGAGTGTGCACGAAAATATGCAGTCAGTGTAGGAAAGGAAATTCCTGTGCGTGTCTTAATCAAGTGCTAATGTTGCAATTTGAGTTCTGTTCTCCGCCACTCTCTTTGCAGTGTGTCACAGACAATGCTTTGACTGTACCATTTTATTTCTGTAAAGAATGAGATCGTGTTTAAATACAACTTTTATAATACAGAAAAATATTTGAAAACAGATGGGTGGTGTATTTACTATTTACCATTACAATGCTGATGATGTGGGGGGATTTTTAAACAGTGCAATGGTCATTTTAAGACAGATGTGTGCATGTCGGAATCAGTATGAATAGTTGTGAGTGACTGTAGCATAGCTCGTTGGAGGTACATGAGCCAATGGGAAGAGAGACTCTCTGAACATAGCTCCCTACCGTATATAAGGTAGTGGAAATTACCACAAGACTACCATATATAGCTCTCTGTCGTAAATAAGTCAGTGAGATCGCCCATGGTGGCACACCAACACTAACACTGAAAAATGTGGTATTCCTAAAATGTAGGTCTGAGGCCCCAAATCTCCACAAAAATACCCTACATAGACCAGCCTCCCACGCCTGGTCAACTCAGGAAGACAACATACACTAGCAGCTCATCCAAGGGTTTTATTCCCCATGAGGGTTTCCCTCAGAGCTTCTCGAAGGGCAAGTCTAGAGCCGGCCCATCGAGGGGTTCTCAGGGGAATTCCTATTCTCTTCAAGAGACTACATGGGGCTCTCAGCAACACCAGGCAAACTTCCGACTCCAGTCTCTTTCAAACCTCAAGCCCAGGTAAGTGGTCTTATGTTTCTTCCCTGTGCATACTTGGGACAAATCGTAGTTTAACCATAACATATAGCAATGCCCGTCTATATTTCTTGTCCTAAGTACTCTGGGGCAGAGACATAAAGAACCAGTAACCATGGAGCAGCAGCAACAGCAAATCCAGCACCTGATTGCTGCAGTTCAATCCCTAACTTCTGAAGTACAACAGCTGAAACAGGAGAATGCCTCCTTAAAACAGCTTCAACAGCAGACTGCACAGCAGGCTGCAGTCCCTTGTATTCCACACTGCTCTGATGTCCCTCCAGGGCCTTTACCTGGAGGTCAGTTCGACGGCAACCCACATAAGGTTAAAGAATTTTTGGATGCTTGCACTGTGCAATTTACATTTCAAGCAGCCTACTTCCATACTGATAGAGATCGTGTGGGATATATGGTCTCACAAATGACTGGGCCAGCATTGGCTTGGGCCACACCATTAATCACCAACATTAACCCTATTTTAGACTCTCATACTGCATTTTGCAATAGCATTCGTACCATGTTTGGCCAACAAGCGATCCGAGTGGCTTCACAAGAACACCTGCTAGACTTCAAGCAAGGGAGTTTAGACATATTAACCTAGATAACAAGATTCAAACAAATAGCAAGCGAAACCACTTGGTCGGATGATGCCCAAGTCACCCTATTCAGAAGGGGACTATCGGAAGACCTCAAAGGCGAGGTATCCCGGGTACCACGTCCCAGAACACTTACTGAATTCATTGCATTGGTAATGCAAATAGATTACTGTATGAAAGAAAGGTCAATAGAGAGAAAGAAAGGAAGGATACCACGAACAACATTTGCCCCTTCTTCATCTCGTCCACAGTCCAATGATGAACCAATGCAATTAGGTGCAACAGCTCGAGGTTCCTTAACTCCTGAGGAAAGAAACCGTAGGAGAACCTTGGGTTTATGTATGTACTGTGGTGCCAACAACCACACAGTTCAGGACTGCCCTATTACACCACCTCGGCGATCGGGAAACGCCAGCGCCCGGGCCATAAGGAGAACCATGGTACGGGAACCAATGCCTGAACAGGGTTCCTCACAAACCTCATACTCATCCTTCTGCACCAGCCAGACTAACACCCACATGATGGTACTCATGGTATCCTTCTCCATTGGGGATCGTTTACTGCAGAATGTACCGGCACTAGTGGATTGCAGAGCTGCCGGTAATTTCATTGATGATCAATGGGCCACCTCACATGGTGTTCCTCGATCCACTAAATTGGAACCCATTCCAGTAGAAAGTGTGGATGGAAGCCCCTTGATTTCCGGACCCATAAAGGACCAAACCAATCCAATCTTAATGACCATCTCTTCCAATCAGGAGATTCTCACTTTGGACATTATTCGGACAGCCCATCAGCTGGTCATTTTAGGCTTACCTTGGTTAAAGAAACTTAACCCGTACATTAACTGGACAGCGGGATCCTTCTTTCTGGGATCTGAATACTGTATTACACATTGTGTTAAAGATAAGCAAAGGGTGATGGTGGACTCGGCCTCAGCTCCCATGAATAATCGGGGGATAACTTCTCTTAACCATGTCTCTGGTCTCCTAGAAGCCTATCATAAATACCAGGAAGTTTTTTCAATCTCTGAATACACCCAACTACCCCCTCACCAGAGGGATGACTGTTCTATTGAGCTGATTCTGGATCAACCATTACCATTTGGACGAATGTATATTTTGTCAAATAATGAAAAGGAGGTCCTGCGTGAATATCTTAGAACCTACCTAAAGCACGGACTGATCACTGAATCCACTTCACCTGCAGCTGCTTCTCTATTCTTTGTCCCTAAGAGAAACACAGCTGAACTTCGTCCATGCATTGATTTCCGTGGTCTGAACGAAATCACAGTCCCGGACAAATACCCAATGCCATTAATACCCGGCATTCTTGAAGCTGTCAAAGGAGCCAACATATATACCAAGTTGGATCTAAAAGGAGCTTACCATCTCATCCTAATAAAACCTGGTGACGAGTGGAAAACGCCATTTAGAACCCCATTTGGGCATTTTTAATATAGAGTGATGCCTTTTGGATTATCCAACGCCCCGGCAATTTTCCAAAGGTTTATGGACCACATCTTTGCAGATCTACTACTTCACAATATGGTTGTTTATTTAGATGATATCTTGATATTCTCTTTCAATATCAAGGAACATCAAAAACATGTGGAGGAGGTATTACGGCGGCTTCAACAAAATCATTTGTATTGCAAGGTAGAGAAATGTTCCTTCCATCAATCTCAGGTTACCTACCTAGGGTATGTTCTTTCGGCCAAAGGAATCGCAATGGATCCTGAAAAGGTTTCCGCAGTCCAGAATTGGCCCACTCCCACCTCAGGTAAAGACATCCAGCGCTTTGTTGGATTCGCAAATTTCTATCGGAGGTTTATTCCCGAATTCTCAAGACTTACACAGCCCTTGACGAATCTACTTAAAAAGGTAATGAAATTTACATGGTCTCTGATCACAGATCAAGCATTTAACAGACTTAAAGAGTTGTTTACCTCAGCTCCTATTCTGTTAACACCAAACCAATCTAGCAGATTCATTGTTGAAACCGATGCCTCACATTATGCTCTAAGGGCAGTCCTACTTCAACTGGACAACTCAAACCAAGAAAGCCCTGTAGCGTATCTCTCCAAGACACTTGCTCCAGCTGAGCTTAATTATACTGTTCTAGAAAAGGAACGTCTAGCCATTATGCGAGCCTTTGAAGAATGGCGTAATTTACTCTTAGGGACTAAACATCCAATAGAAGTCCGGACAGATCACCATAATCTCAGAATTCTACAATATGCAGAGACCTGTAACAGCTGGCAAGCTCGCTGGGCTCATTTCTTTTCACCATACAGGATAACATTCGCATTTATTCCCAGGAGAGATAATTCAAAAGCAGATGCTCTTTCCCGCAAAGAACACCTTCACAATGAACTCTTCAAGTCAGAACCCATCTTTCCTCAGGTGGCATTGGGACTATACACAACATCAGATTTTCTGTCACGACTCAAAACTCAATCCAAATATATTACAAAGAATCAACTTTCACGTGCAGATAAGATGGCATTGACCAAGGAAGATGATTGCTACTTTCATGGAAATAAAGCATTCATTCCCACTCGACCCCTCCTAAAGGAAGTTCTAGACATGTGTCACACCTCAAAAACAGCGGGACATCGTGGGTTCTTTTCTACTCTGGAATTGATCACACATTTCTTTTGGTGGCCTACAGTCTGGAAGGATGTTAAGGAATACGTCAGATCATGTCCTGTCTGTTTACAGACCAAAGTCTCTAGAAAAGCACCTCTTGGGGAATTGGTAAAGATGCCATTACCTTCTCGCCCCTGGCAGATAATATCAACAGATTTTATCATGGACCTTCCACCTTCAGGGGGCTGTTCCACCATAATGGTTACTATCGACACACTAACCAAGATGGCTCACTTCATTCCTCTGGTTGGGGTACCATCGGCAGCACAAATGGCTCGCATCTTTATCAGTAACATCTTCACCTTACATGGTTTACCCAAGACCATCATCTCTGACAGAGGGTCACAGTATACCTCGTGATATTGGAAACTTGTCTGCACACACCTCGGGATTTCTAGGGCTCTCAGTTCGGGTTATCACCCTCAATCTAATGGACAGACTGAGAGGCTTAATCAAACATTGGAAGGCTACCTCCGGAGCTATGTACCAGCAGCCCAAGACAACTGGAAGGAATTGCTACCCATGGCCGAATTTGCATACAATAACTCATATCATTCTGCCATTAACACAACTCCTTTCCATTGTACGTATGGATTCAATGGCACATCCTTCCCCACCATGAAAAGATCTGAAACCAAATTTCCGTATGTGGATTGTTTAATGCATCAGAAACGCCAGGGTCATCGCTCAGCATTGACTGCATTACTAAGTTCACAAGCAAAAAGGAAGCATTTTGCAGATCGCCACAGAACTCCAGCACCGGTGATCAAAGAAGGGGACTGGGTATGGCTATCCTCTCGATTTCTTCCACAACATTTAGTGCCATCAAAACTCTCTCCTCGATTTTTTGGTCCTTTTCAGGTCTTATCGGCAGTTGGTACAGCTGCCTACAGACTTCGGCTTCCTAACTCTTGGTCTCGGATCCATCCTGTTTTCCACCTATCGCAACTAAAACCTGATAATTGAAGTACATTCCATCCGGTGGTCTCAGTTCGTCCTCCCCCAGAGATGTGTGTCTCTGGACCAGAATACAAGGTCAAGGCAATCTGTGACTCCAGATATCATCGGGGTTGGTTACAGTATTTAGTTGATTGGAAGGGGTATTCCCCTGCTGACCGTACTTGGGAACCTGAAACTGCAATTCATGCACCTCAACGGGTGGAAGATTTCCATCTGAAACACCCGGCTAAACCGGGAGGGAACAAGCCTAAAAGGGGGCATACTGTGATGGTCACCAATACAAATTTCACATTCCGGCCTAATTCCAACATGGCCATCGCTTCTGCACTTAGAAATAACCTACGGTGCAGTTTAGTTGTTCCTGATTCCAAGATGGCCGCCGCCTCAGCACCTAACCCGATCATACTACACAGAATAGTGGTTAATTCCCAGGAAGCTTCGCAAGCCTCTGTCATCACTTCCTGTTTACTCTCTTATTGCCCGGCAACTCCAGAAAGAAGACACGTTGCTACTCTCGTAGGAGCCAGCAGACGCTTCGTAAGTTTGTTTTGTTAGGACTGCGAAATATCCCTCTATTCATTTCTTGTGCCTTATTCATAAATTCCTTTCTTACTTCATAGGAATCAGCTGGGTACCTTTCATGTTCATTCCCAAAGCCAAATCTGGGCCAACTACGCCAGTGCGTGTGTAAGCCCCGTGCTTTGAAAGCACAGTTTGCACTCCCCTTCAGGGAACCTCTAGGTAATTAACTGTCTACTATCCATTCTTCACAGCAACCTCCCGGTTGTCGGAGGCCCGCTATTTACAAATAATCTTTCATTACAGCCACATCTCTTCTCTGGAACATCTCAGGCAAACCTTCTCTTCCTTCCAGGCTGGCTCAAAAAGGCTTGAAAGTTAAAGGGTAGGCTTTTCCCTTGGCTATGCTAATACCCCCATCTTAGAATTGAGTCTAATTTTCTACAACTTATCCTCTCTGTCTTTTTCTGTTTCTTTAGTACAATCTTACCTTCTGCTAAACCCAAGGGAGATTCCTTATCATTCTGCATTCTTCATGCTCCCGCATGGTAAGACCCAAGAGTCTTAGCTTAGGATTCCTTCTACTCCGGCAGGCTTACCAGGATTAACTTTAATTATTTTCTTATCTACTTGCTACAGTTCAGTTCTGAGGCCAAATCTTTAAACCAGCCCGAAGAATAAGTAGACCAGCCTCCCACGCCTGGTCAACTCAGGAAGACAACGTACACTAGCAGCTCATCCAAGAGTTTTATTCCCCACGAGGGTTTCCCTCAGAGCTTCTCGAAGGGCAAGCCTAGAGCCGGCCCATCGAGGGATTCTCAGGGGAATTCCTATTCTCTTCAAGAGACTACACAGAGCTCTCAGCAACACCAGGCAAACTTCCGACTACAGTCTCTTTCATACCTCAAGCCCAGGTAAGTGGTCTAATGTTTCTTCCCTGTGCATACTTGGGACAAATCATAGTTTAACCATAACAACAGGGGACTGTACTTCCTTCGCCACTTGCTCGCTAATTTTCTTTACAGTCAATTTCAAACCTTTAGAATTTTTTATCTTTTTGACGGCTTCTTGAGAAATGTTATCAAGAGCTTTAAAAAAGTTATTTTTACCAGCTTTCTTTTGTTTGCTATTTTATAACTGACTTTTGGGATTTTGTTTAGGATCCAAATCATCATTTATAGCTGATATCGGCTTGAGGTTTTTCTTTGTTCTTTTTAAATATTGGCAGTGAGAGAAGAGAAGGCTGATCATCAACAAGTGCCAAATCAGATTGCAGGTTGGAACAGAATTTGATAAATCGGAACTTAACTGCCTGATTGTATCTTACAGTAGAGAAGAAGAAATCAAAATCTCTGATGACTTCATCTCAGGATCAGGACATGCCTCATCAGATAAAGCTTGCTCATCAACCATCTGAGCCAAACGAAGAAACTCTTCATCACAGATGCAGATAACGGTGTGTCATCGTTGAAAGATGACACCCGAGGAGGATGTGTCGTATGGACGCGAGAGCTGATGTCACAATTATTTTGGGCAAAAATTGTAGATTTAATTTCTGCCCATATAAGATCAGTGTTTAATGTGTAGGAATTGAAATCATTTGGCTGGTTGTTCATGCATTCTGTGTGCACCTTTTCATTCACAGAGCTCTTGTCATGGCTCCACTAATGCCGAGCCCTCCAGGAACTCTCATGGATCCCCTCTGGGATTCCCCGCTCAACGTCAGCTTCTGGACAGAAAGCAGATCTTCTGCGTTGGAGATCACATACACGTGCTGCCTCCTTTGGCTGGATTTGACAACTGGTCTTGTCCCTTGTCAGCTATATCCCAAGATTGAAGTATTGGTTTGACTTAAAGGGCAAGTCCTTCTTCTGTCTCCAAGGTGTGATCTGCATGGTTCCGCGGGGCCAACTCTTCTCTAGATCCACTTAAGTCTGGTATTTTCTTTTTCATCCCAGTACTGTTAAGATACGCAAGGTCGTGTGTACTACAATAACACATCTCTTTACTAGGTACAGATTTTGTGTGTTTGCGTGTGTTGTGTTGTCCCGGGCCATACCATAGATGGTTGTCCCTGTTGCCACGGGGGAGCCCCTACCCGAGAAATCCTCCCTCATTATACCACCCCCAGGTGGTCTATCGGGTAGTGGCCTCACTATCCTGGCATCATGGGAAAGGAGTTCCAGTGACAACATTTAGGGATGCAAGCAGAAATCCATGACTTTGCTGACATTGCAGTGCACTTATAACACAGAACTGCCAGGTGAGACTAATACTGCAATTTACCATTGAAGAGAAGTTGCTGGTTACAAGTGTTGGGGTGCAGTTAAGGGAAACCATGTAAAGAGCACAACCCAAGTAAATGACACAACACCCTGGCAGTCTCAGCCTATCAGACAGGGCAACACAATACATGCATGGCTGAAACATTATGAAATAGGTTGGGTGATACTAGCAGTGGCAGCAGTAAACCAGGAAAGGGGCAGCTGACACCTGGCGAGTTAGAGACATGCTCACATGGTACAAGGAGGCCACTTTGCTGGAGATCAAACTCGCATCCTGGGCCCTGAAACAAGGGTGTGACTACTGCCAGTGGTCTAGACGAGACCCTACAAGTGAATGCTGACAAAGATGATGTCTACAGGAGACCTGCAAACTAAATACTTGGAAACCAGCAGTCTGGGAGAGACCCGAATACTAAATCCTGAGAAACCAGAGGCCATCCCTAAATGCTGATGATCCTGATATCTAAATAAAGACCCATCTGGTATTCTGGTATTGTGAAGTGCAAGATGTTTGGAGAGTCCCAGCAGTGCAACAAGAAGTGCTAGATGAATGCAGAGCTGTCACAGATGCTGAAAGAGCCCTCTAACTCCCAGAGAAGGTTCAAGGGTTTCTATTAAATGTTCAGGCAGAGCTAGGGCCATCCCTCACTCTCGTCTTGATGAAACCTTTTCCACCCTCGCCCAGGCATCCTCATCCCCCAGGTTAGTGTATAGAGTGTATTGCCCCCCTACGGTCTCATTTCTACAGTAAGGGCCAAAAAGCAGTCGCCTCCTTTATCTAAGCCCCCTCTCGGGCTATCTAAAGTGGTCCTACTCAATCCACCTAGCTAGTTGGATCTATCAGAATTCTCATAGTTAACTCTTCAAGGGGCCAATGATAATCCTCACAGGTATCCCACCCTGAGTGCAATCAGAATCTTCATAGTGATCCCTTTGAGGGAGCAATGATAATCCTCACAGGTGCCCTACCATTGGTGCAATCACAATCGTCTCTTCTCAGGGAGCAATCTTACTCTTCACAGGGATCCTTCCTAGTGGGAGCAACCAAAATCCTCACAGTGATCATTTCAAAGGGGCAATGATAATCCTCACAGGTATCCCACCTTGGGTGCAATCAGAATCCTCATTGTGATACTATTGAGGGGTAATGATAATTCTCACATGTATCCCTAGATCTGCTATGCAGGGTAAATCACCAGCCCAGCCTTATCAAGGGAGGCACATCCCTATCCAGGTAAGCCCATCCCAATCACGACAAGCCCATCCCAATCACGACAAGCCCATCCCAATCACGGCAAACCCATCCCAATTATGGCAAGCTCAGCCCAATCAAGGCAAGCTCAGCCCTATCAAGACAAGCTCAACCCTACCAAGGCAAGTCCACCCCTATCAAGGCAAGCCCAAACTAATCAAGATAAACCCAGCCCTATCAAGGCAACGTCATTAGAAGAAGACACTGAACGTGCAGAGGGCTGAAGACTGGAGGGGAAGGAAACCCCTAGAAACTAAACCAGTTAAGAGAGGTGGCATGACCCGTGAATGTTAGATTCAAGAGTCTGTTAACAATGCCGAGACGGTTGTATCATTCATCCCGCTGAGCTGCGGATAGGAAGAAGAAACCAAAACGCAAGCAGAAGCAATCCTGATGAGGAGTAAAGCCCTGATCCTGAGAGCAGGTCCAGTGACACCAACCTGTAGGAACAAAGGTAACGGGGACAGCAGAAGACCCAGGAGGAAGCCAGAGAATAAAGAATACTATCAGCTTACCCGCCCCAGGGATGGGTCAGTGATTCCGACGGGTGGTGAGCACTCTGACCCTCAGCCTACTCATCCCAGTGGAAAGAACACAATCCAAGAGTGGTCAGCATTTCAAACCTCAGCCTACTCGTCCTAGTGGAAAGATCAGGGTGGTCAAGACTCTGGCACTCAGCCTACTCATCCTAGTGGAGAGATCAGGGTGGTCAATGGGTGGTCAAGACTCTGGGACTCAGCCTACTTGTCCCAGTGGAAAAAACAAGTTCCAAGAGAGTGGTCAGAGTTCTGGGACTCACCCTACTCATCCCAGTAGAAAGTCTGAAAACTGAGAGAGTGATACATCCTTGGGGAATCAGTCCATTCATCACAGTAATAAAAAAGAAAGCCAAGAAAGACAGAGGTATTGGGAATTAAAATAGGAAGAGAAGGAGAGAACAAGAGAAACCCTTTTGTCTACCGTAATATTCCTGAGCAGAAAAACAGCAGAGAAAAGAAAATCTACATGAAATTGGGTCTTCTGTCATGAACTCAAGAACCAAAAGAATAAAGGGAAGAAAGATTCAATATCTGTAAGGACATTCGATACAGAGAGATTTTCAGAGACACAGTGAAAAGAGCTTTTTCGTTAAGGGCTGCTGTCTGTGGCTGCAGGAAACCCTGGTCCTGATTTGCTGTGGCTGGACGCAGGAAACACAGTGTGGATTATTCAACTGAAGCAACGGACCATTTACTTGAAACATTTCTAAGTCCTGCAAGGACCGCCTCTCCTACCCACAATCCCATATACAGCCCTAACACACGCTTTTGCGCGCGTTCTTTTTTGAAAAGGGCTTTTTCGTTAAGGGCTGCTGTCTGTGGCTGTCTTTGGGTGGGCTGTAGGGGTTGTGGCTGGCGAAATTGGTTTGCTGTATTCGTTTTATAACAGAAGTGAGTCTTTCATTTTAATTTCATCCTTTTATGTTTTTATACATTTGTCGTTTTATCACCGTATTTTCTTCTGCGGCAAACCACGTGGTTCATTACTAAAAATAGCAGGTCTCTTGTAAATTGTAGTTACTGCTAATAATCAAGTCTCTAACATTGGAACCTCTATTTGTATTGTGGTTGGTGTCGTTTGTATAGTGTATTAATACTCTTGGTTAGCACTTGCAATCAGACATTTTGAGACAGAGCAAGTTGCGTAGGTAAATAGAACTCTAATTTAGTATAGTATTAACAATTAATAGAAACTGTTTTGTCATGTCTTCAAATGCATACTCTCTTAAATCTGGCATACCTGCAGCGATAAAGGATCTAACGCCGCCTCAACGACCACTCCAATTAAAAAAGAGTGTCTGTAGAGGCCTGCGATAGAAAAATGGCGGCGAGATCAAACCGCCATGTGAAATCCTCTGGCGCTGACATTCGACTATTTTGCAGTCCGGGAGCTCCACGAGGAATCCAAATGAGTGTTTCCATTCCTATACAGAGTGATGCCGGTCATTTACATTCACGCATTAATGTAGAAATCACTGCGTTGGAAAACTCACGGCAAGTCTCTATGCTAATAGCAGTTAATGAAGCTGGCATTTCTGATACAACCATTGAAGCAGCTTTCAATTAGTGTTATCCCATTCCGACACCAAATTCTCTTCCTTTAGACATTCTTACAGACAGGACAAAAGCAAGTATTACACCTATTCAACTAGATACCTTAGTCCTTCCTCATTCAGATGTAGTCATTGATAAAGCAAAACCTTGCTCTGTAGCTTCACAGCAAGCTTTGAGGATTGGCCTGTCAAGCTCTAAAGGTAATAAGGCAAGTTGAGGACAAAGCTTTAGACATTATGGACATGAGTAACAACTGGCCTGGAGGATCTGAGGGAGTGCTATTTATGCACTCCAATACAGGAGACCTAATGCAGATGGGGGAAGCATCTCCAATCAGAGTCAGAGCTGAGGTGTCAACGTTGCCAGTAGTAAATAAAGGAATTTCATTAGACAGTTATAAGGGCCACCAGTTTAAATCTCAATCTCGTTAAACATTTAGCGCTTCAACTCATCAAGTGTCTTCACCCTCATCACCCTCCTCTTCCTTCATTCCACCTACAGCAGGTGATGTTATTCCTACCTGGAGCTCCCAGAAATCAACTAATAGAGTAGAAGCTCCACATTTAGATCGAGTTATTCCTACCAACACTGCTGCTGTCAACCATACATTGACTGCAATGAACACAGCACCTTTCACTCTGGCCAGGCTGCATGAAACGATGGACCAAAAAATGAATCATCAAACTGTCATCCTAAATCAACTAGCAGACTCAAGATCTATGAGTGAAGCGCAAAATAAAAAGAACGCCATTCTGAAATGTATGACATTTTTAGACACTGCGAGGTGATTAATGCAGGAACTCAAACTAACAATGACAACTTTTTTGCAACTAAAGGTACTCAAACCAACGCTACCAGGCTGTCACCTATTACACGTTAAAACATGATGCCTTTAGTTATTGGGAATGAAAACAAACCAAACAAATCCTTGTGTGCGCAAGATGGAGGCCAACTTGTATCCCCTCTGGAGCGAATAAGACATTTTATTGGATCCGCTGTTGAGGATGCAATTCAAAATGTTACAAAATCCTGCCCCCATCCTCTAGAACTTCAAAAGCGCAGGTAGAATTGTCTGTGCCTTCATCTTGTGACTGTTCTGAATGTAACCCGCGTGCCCCCGTGGAAGCCCCTGAAAGTCCTGCTTTTGCCGCTGCACTATCTTCAGGCTCTTGGACTGTTTTATCACGAAAGACTGCAAGTCCCATAAGGTGAAGGTCATCACAAAGAAGCATATATAGTGCTACTCACCTTTTACTGCAGTCATTGATCTTTATGTTCTTTCTTACTTTGTTTAGGCTTTGCAACTCACGGCCAGTGGGTGTGCCTATATAATTGTGCTCGGGCGAGCACCGCGCGCGCGCGCCCGTGGAAGCCCCTGAAAGTCCTGCTTTGCCGCGGCGTCACGAGGAGCTTCACTGGTGCATTTGTTTTTTTTATTTATTTATTTTTTACAGTTGTGTTTGTATAAGAAAGCGGGATTCAAACGTTGGTTAGCTATTGTTACTCAGTCAAGTCTTCGTTGCATGATTAGGAAAAGATAAAACAAACAATGTACACATTACGTACAGGCATGCCTTTGCTGCCGGGAGTGAAAACAAATAATCCGGTGGTACCTAAACAGCATGCTGCATCTTTTAAAAGCTTTTTTGAGTCTCAGAATTGTTGCACCCCAAAACGCTGTTATAACATGATAAAAAAACGATTTTAAAAACATCAAAGGATCTAGTAACCTCTGATATTCGTGGCTTTTTTCCTGTGCCCTCGATTGAGGTAGTGAGCAACGTTTCCTCCTTGACTCAGTTGAAGAGGCTCTCTCCCACTGAAGAAAAGAGGGGGGACCCAGGTCAAGCGCGAACAAATCACAACATACACACTGTCGCCTGTGAACAATCTCTAGCAGGCAGTGTGGTTCTAAGAAGCGAAGTGGGGGAGCATGCTGTTAAAGAGTTGGGCTATGTGGTGGTAATCGACCTAGACTCAATGCACACTAGCTACTCTGCCCAAACAAGTTCTGAGAAACTGTCTTTTTCGACTAAAATGTTTTCCTCTGCCAGTTCTGAAAAATCAAACACAACCTTATCTTTTCTGGCACCTACACCTAGACAAATGACCAACAGGGACAAAGACTCCAGAGAGATGACAAATAGAGACACTCACTCCTCGCAGAGTGGAAATAGAGCAGTAGGGCTCGCTTTGGAAGCAATGAACACAACTATGAACACCTTGGTGAAGCTATTTGACTCCTTAAATGACACACTAAATGCTCAGAGCATTCAAATTGTCTCCATTCAAGCATGGCAATCCACAGTCAAACTGTTGGAAGTAAATGATAGATGCCTTATGGTAACAAAGGCTCTGTCGCCCATGAGAACTGAGCGTATTGACAAAGCCTCTTCTCCAATTAATGCTAATAACTTTGGAGAACAGCCTGTGCTTACACAAGTCTCAAATGTTACCGCAGGTGTATTACCACATTTTCTTAACATCATTACTGACCCTTCGGTCTCTTGTAACACGGAACCTGTTTCTTCATCTCCTTCTTCTGAGGTAGAAGACAAACAAATATACACCATTTTTGTCAAAACACCCAAAGGCAACACTTTCTTGCTAAATTCAAAAAGAGCAAACTTCTGCAAAACCAAGAAAAACATAATAGCTTCCCAGGAGAAAAAAAAACAAGAACATAAAAACTAAGAAACAAACCACATCGGGCTCGGTAAAACATTTTATTAGTGGACTTCCCACTCCAGTAAAAACCTCAACCCTAGCATCTGCTGCTATAATGAGAAAATGCGTGCTCTTGAGCGAAACGAGGAAAGCTAAATTGGGAATCCAAAAGTTAAAAAGCCTTAACATCGCCTCATATGCCCCTTTAGATACCCTTGTTGAAGAAATTCAAAAGCAGTCTAAACCGCTAACCAAAATAGTGTTGGGCCCCAAACCAACGTCTATGGATCCCTCTAAAACCCCCAGAAATAACCCCAATCCAAGTGACCAATTTCTGAGGCGGGAAGAAATTAGAAAAGAAGACGATGCCTATATGATCAGATTTGCTCTGCCCAGTATTGTAGGGGCACTGCACATCAACCCCTGTGGCCAAATGCTCCCTGAAGGAAGCCTAGTGCCACCCTTTCATCCATCAGGAAAGGGCTGCCCCAACACCGACCATAGATCATCCATGACTGGACCCTCTAACCAAACTAACAAAGGATCTCTGAATGTAATGGGCAATTCAAGCAAATCGGCCTTGGTTGGATGTTCCAATGTCATGTGTGAAAGGGACACAGCCCCACTTGAAGGGCAGGGTGCGGCAACTGCTAACATGCTACAGGCCCTCCTGCTGAAAGCTCAATCCACCAATGTAATGCAAGCTACAACAGCTCCCCAACCTCAAAGTCAAGGTGCAAGAAAACAAACAAATGGTCCTAATCCTGATATGAGTTCCAACACTTTAATTATTGGTTGTCACCCTGCTCCCCATCCTCAATACCTTCTAAATAGTCAGAGTATTCTTGAGATCGTCTCTGACATAAAACAATTGGAGGATGTGGGCACGGCTGACATTGACCAGGTTGACTTTATCAATAAAAACATCTTGACCACGATCTGTTTGAAGCTTCGCTCCCGACTGGTTCGTAACATCATTTGGTCAGCCAAAAACCAACTGTTTGACATGGGTTTCCTGCTCCTACTGGGTCCTTCTCTTATTGTAAACCCAGTTAAGGGCTTGCCACAGCCTTTGAACACAGCTTGCACATTGGCGATACCTGTCCAGTCTGAATGTTCTCTGCAACGGAAATGTGTTTGTAACTGTGTACCTAGTAGTTAACTAGAGCATCAGCATGAAGACAGACTTTTACTATTTGCCTGTTGGAACACTTGTGGACACTCCCACCTTTTTAATAACCAAGTAAATAACATTAGGCAATTTGACATGATCATGTTCCAGGAAACATGGCACATCAACTCTCCTGTTTGGCACGATCACATCTTGCATTTTACACCTGCGTTGCAAGGAGAGAAGGGCCGTCCCATGTCTGGATTAATCACTGGCATTAAAATAAGTTCCAACCTAAAAATGATCCATTCTTATTCGCCCAACCTTTTTGCCCAATTGTCAGTAGTATCGGTCTGTTCCGTTCTGTATGCTCTGAGTAACGTCTATTGGAACTCCAAAGGGATTGAGGATTCAAAATTTCTTCAGGACATTTCAAATATGTTAGATTACATTGTCATGACACCAGACATTGTTCACATTGTTTTAGCCGGAGATCTTAACTTGCATTTCTTTTCAGTGAGAAAACCTCAGGAAAATGCTAGGTTAATCCAATTGGAACATTTGATGTCTTTGCGAGGCCTGTGTATGCTCAATGGAGCATGCCCTGGGGACATCCCACCAAGTTTTACCTGTCAACGTGGTCCCTCAAAAGCAACCATTGACTACATTTATGTGGATCACAAATTGTTTGCGAATGTGGTATCTTTCAGGGTAAGCCCTGCAACGAATAGTGACCATTATATACCAAAAGGCCAATGGCCTTTGCCCAAAGCTGTAGAACCAAACTCTCCATCCTATTACGCTGGCGTTATCAGAGCTAACTCCCAACTAAATCGAATTAAGTGGACTGAGGGAACTATACGTCAATATGCAGATTCCCTCAACTCGCCTTTCTCTCATCCACAGTCAAATAATGAGTGCACTAATGTCTGCTATTACGACCTTATGCAGAGACATGCTCCAACTGTGCAGAAAAATAAAAAAACTATTAAAGCCGAGAACTCATGCTTTCGACATACAAGTTAAAAGCAAAAAAACTGAAATTTGTGCTCAAAGACGCAAAGCTCTTTTGCTCCCAGTTAACCAAAGAGCAGTAGCTTTGTCAAAACTTAAAACGGCTTATAGAAATTGGTCACGTTCCCATCGTATAACTTTATTCCAAAACGATGGTGAACTCATGTTGTCTCTCACTCACAATCAAAACACTGCTGAAATGTGGTCAACCCTGAATGAAGCAACATCTATCTCGCAAACAAGGATACAATCCCACAATGTTCCTGAAAAAACATGGATTGAACACTTTACTAAAATCTATGCGAATCCTGTAAAGTCCTTTACACCTGAAGAAGGGGAAGAGAAGGTGTATTTACATCTCAACGTCTCTAAAGCTGACATATTGTATCACATCTCTTCAATAAGTCAGTCTAAAGCCCCGGGGCCAGATGGACTATCGAATAAGACCTTTAAACTTAATCCAGCTTTGTGGGCGGAAATGTTATTCCAAATTTACCAAAACATCAACTTTACCCAAAGCATTCCACCATCATGGAAACATGCTCTCATTATTCCATTGTTTAAAAAAGATGACTGTCACATCCCACAAAGCTACAGACCAATTGCCATACTAGACGCACCCGGTCAACTGTACAGTCGTATTATACTCCAGGAGCTGAATGAATGGTCTAAGCGTGAAAATAAAAGAGATCCCTTCCAATCTGGATTTGTCAGTGGAATGGGCACGGCTCCTAACATGCTCATCCTTAATCTAATTAATCACAAATAAAATGTATACATAGCATTTGTTGATTTTAGTATAGCGTTTGACTCAATTGACCGTAATCTTCTGTTTTTGAAACTTCAACAGTATGGTTGCCCCCCAACAATTTTCACTCTTATCAAACTACTGAACTCTAATACATCGTTGCAAGTAAGACTCACTTTAGACAGACTGTTGTCTGCCGTAATTCCTACAGAGCGAGGTTTGAAGCAGGGGTGTATTTTGGCCTCCACCCTCTTCAACCTTTTTCTGTTGGACATAGGTATTAAATTTGAGGAAGCAACCGCTGATGCACCTAAATTGGGTACCCAGAAGATCATTTGGCTCTTATACGCTGATGATCTCATGTTACTATTGTGTACTCCGAGTGGGCTTCAAAATCTCTTGAACAAGCTTCAAGAATATGTCACCGAAAACAACTTGACAATTAAACTTGACAAAACGCAAATAGTAACATGTCACAAAGCTGTAAGGAAAAACCCACCTAAATTCAACTGGTTTCTTCATAATCAAAAGTTATCTGTTGTCCAACAATACAAATATTTGGGTCTTCCATTCACTGAGTCACTGAGGACAACATACTTACAGCTACTTAAGATGCAAAAAATAGATCATTAACATCACAAGTAAGAATCTTGCTGTACAGATTTGATAAATTCACATTAACCCATATCATTACCTTTTTTCAACAGAAAGTGGTACCTATACTCACTTATGGCGCTGAAACAGGGGCGCCCAAACCCAAGAGCGTTTTGGGATTGCTACGAGGCCAAATTTTGGAAGGATGTTTTGAGCCTCCCGAAATGCACCCCGTTACCGTTAGTGTGCCATGAACTGGGTATTATCTCAATATCTGGCCAAGTCTTGTGGAAATTTTGCTTGTTATACAGGAAATGTGTATTTGGTGCAACTTCTCCAAATGTTTTAGGTGTTCTTGCAAACTACCTGTTTACTTCCAAAGCAAAACTCCCCAAGGAATGGTTTAATTGTATGTTGGACACTTTAATAAATGCTGATATCACTCTTAAACTTTTGCTGAAGAACCCCACAAAGGCTAAACTGAAACTGTTCAGTTTCGATTGGATATGTACACGCAAACAATGTCTGGAATATGTGGATTGTGGCCCCATGATGACATATCATAAAAAAATGCATTGTATGGAACCGTATTTGGTTAAATGCCCTTCCAACTTTGTAAAATCACAGATGTTACGCATCTGCCTGAATTTATGTCTGACGAGGCAGATCTTAAGCAAGAGACACTTGGTTCCCAAAGATCAAGCATTCTGTCGTTATTGTAATGACCAGCAGCAAATTGAAACGTTATGTCATTTGGTGGTTGAATGTCCAGGCTTAAACTTTGTGAGGCAGAAACTGTTTAACACATGTTGCAATTTTCTCTCTTTACGTACTAGAGAAGAAATATGGAACTACTTGCTCACCAACTCTAAAACCTCAATTCAAATTGCTTTAGTTCAATTTGTTAAAACTGTAATTCCACCACATTGAAACAACATGATGCCTTGTGATTAGTGTTATACAAATTGCTTTCCTGTTTTCTTTTGTTTTAGGTGCTCAAATCTTATATTATGTAAAAGGAATTTTAAATCTTTTAATGTTCATCTTTTGTTTATTAATGATTTTGTAAAATACTCTGTTTTGAAAGGTTGATTTACTCAGCCAACCAAAATAAAAATTAAAAATTAAAAAAAGAATGTAACACATTAAAAAGAAAAATGTACATATATCCATCAAACCTAAAAAAAAGAGGGTTCTGTTACAAAAAAGGGCTTAAGTTAGAGCAAAGACGAGGCGTTTTATTACATTTTTGTCAATGCCTCAAAGAAGAAAATCAGTAACAGCAACTGGAGTCATCATTTCTAACCAGGAGAATGTCCCTACGATATTATCGCAAGACATGCTAAAGTACAAACCCCTGGATGATTTAGTTGCTGCTTCAATTGAGCTCGATGGGGCTGAGAATGTGATTAAGACTCGCGTGTCCTCTTCGAACATAAAGCCCACTGCATTTGGCAAATCAATTTTTCCTAATGATTTGGGAGATTCAGATTTCATTAATAACAAGATCTGAGAAGAAATAAAGAAAACTTTTGCCATTTACATTCAAAGTAGTCAGGCAAGGCCGTTTGAGACAAAGAATCTTGACTTAAATGCAATGGCTGTTCCCTCGAATCAACCAACGTTGTTAGGCCCGAGAAACATCCATGCCTCTATTTTTAGCCCCTCACTCTCAGATATCACCTGCAGAACGAAGAACCTTTCAGGAAACTTCCAAATCTGCACCATGGAGCATCATAAACAGAAACAAATTGCTACTTAAGGAACAACAACATTATAAAGATTGTCACCAATTGATAATCTGATGTCGTGGTCATCCCTACTCGAAATTCGATCTTAAGCACATGAGCATACTGAACATTTGTAGAGATTCTCCGAAGTTAAGCAACATCAGCACTAGTGATATAGACGTGGTAGAGTTTCTATATGATCACAACCTTTCTAATGTACGACTATTTATTCATTCTGGAGTGGTAGCCAATATCATATGGGATGAAACATCATCATTGTATGAAATGGGATTTATGGTACATCAAGATCACCAGATGACGAATAATATCGAGAGCCAAATTCTTCCAAAAAGAACATTGAAAATCTATGGACTGGAGAAGCCTATAATGGCGTCTTTCAACTTCGATCAGTGCAATCATGACTCCCAGAATAGCTTAAAACTAAATCATAACGCATAGCAATGCGGAATGGAGGAATCCATTTGCCTTGTCTCCTGGAACACTTGCGGCTTCAAGCATTTCACCAACTCTAATGAAGCTGACTTGGAATTGTATGACATAGCCATTTTACAGGAGACATGGCTAACAGAAACTCCTATATGGGATGCCTTCAATATAGTGATTACTCCTGCCTTAGTACAGCCCAGAGGCCATCTAATGGCAGGCCTACTCATTGCTACCAAGATCTCTAAGGGCTTCAATGTGCAAACATGTAAATGCCTGTCACCTTTCATCCAAATAGTTAAAATCAAGAAAGATATTAATACACGGGTTATACAAAACATCTACTGTGGCAAAGCTGACATACAACCCAATATTTATTTTTAGCATGCTTCTCTTATCCTTGGCACTTAAATGTTGGAGAAGGATTTAGATTTTGCTATGATCACTGGAGACTTGAATCTGCACCTTCTTCCTCTAGGGAATTATTTGTGGAAGGATGAAGTAGTGACATGGTCCCAAATGATGCAAGAAAGGCAGTATGTAACGCTCAATGGAGCGATTAATGGCGACACCCCGGCCATTTACACTTGGCACAGAGATTCTGCAAAAGCAATCATAGACTACATCTATACCAATCAAAATTATCTAGAGATAATACATTATTTAGTAATCAAATCAACAGATCTAAGTGATCACAATCAACAATGCCTAAAATGGACATGGAAATTACATAACATCGAAAGACGGAAAGATTATTATGGAGGTAGCATTATAGTAAACAACACTAGGAGCCGCAATAGATGGTCTGATGCAATCCTACTGGATTTTAATAATCTTTTAACGGTTCAAAAAGGCATATGCTATACAATATCTTTGCAGAGATTCGTGCAAGTTAAGTCAAATATTCAAAAACACTCTCATAAATATACACATGTATTTGATCGTGTAGTGAAAGATAGAAAAGCGATGTTGAGGTGCTCAATCCGAAATTTAAATCATCTTCCACTTATGGAAAGACTTAGTGAAATGAAACATCTGAAACTGATATATAAAAATTGGCATCGGGGAAGGAAAGCCTTACAATATCAGCAGGACAGCAAACATATGCTGTCTTGCATGGCATAAAAATCGACAGCCAATGTATGGGTACTTTTAAAACTCAAGCTTCTGTTCAAATTAATACCATTCCGGAGATCGTATGGAAAAACTATTTTTGACAAATCTATGGCTCTCCATCATATACGTACTATCTGGATTTGATAAACCTGGGTTGGGATCACTGAATATCTTTGATGGCATTATACATCACATCTCAAAATTAAGTGCATCAAGGGCCCCAGGGCCTGATGGTCTGGATAACTGCATGATAAAAAAGAATCCTATTGCATGGGCCTCTATTTTACATCACCTCTTTGATGACATCATGCAGAGAGGCAAGCTTCCACAATCATGGAAGAAATCAATTGTAGTCCCGCTATTCAGGAAAGGGGACAGAATGGATCCAGGATCCTATAGACCAATAGCATTGCTAGACTGCCCGGGAAAGATCATCTTTGCCCGTATTATTCTTAAGGAATTTAATCAATGGGTAGTCAATGCAAAATTGCAGGATCCGTACCAAACAGGTTTTATTTCAGGTCTTGGTATCAGTATAAATTTACTTACCTTGAATTCTCTCATCGCCCAAAAAACAGCCTTTGTTTATTGTATTTATAGATTTTAAAAGCAGTATTCGACTCAGTACCAAGAGAGTCATCTTCTCTATCGATAATCTGCGGCCACTTATCAACAACATCCTGGACGCTACCAAATTCAAGAATCTTGATTCTAACGAGTTGGTTGACTTATATAATGCTACCCTTAAATCAGCTCTAGACACCTCCGCCCCCCTCAAACTAAGCAAAGCTAAACCAACCGCCCATCTCAATAATTGGTTCACTCCTGAAAAAAAAAAACAAAGAAACACTAAAAGGGAAGCAGAAACCATGTGGCGTAAATCACCCAATAGACACAACAAAAGCCTGTTTACCTCAGCAGCGATAACCTATAAAATGGCTAGCCTATCCACTAAAAACGAAGCCTACAAAGAATTCACAATGCCAAATCTAGCACTAAGGAGCTCTTTAGTATCCTAAAGGAGCTTGAATCCCCTGCACCTCCCTCCCAGGACTGCATTAAGGACGCAGCCTGGTGCACAAAAATCCAGCAAGCACTCGCAGATAAAATCACCCTTCTTCAAAGTAAAATCGAATCCAAAAAGATTAGCCTCACAGGCACCCTGGTAATCACGCACAAATGCCTTGCGAACACAGCCCCCAAATAATTATCTGACAAGATCTGCAAGCAACATTCCTCTCGCCCCACCAGATCTGCCCTATCACACTGCCTAGCAGCACCTAGGTTCAACCTAAAAATGGCGGGAGGAGCCAGCTTCCCAGTCCAAGCATCAAAACGTTGGAATTCCATACCCTGAACTTTCAGACAAGAACCCACCCTCCTGCCATTCAAATCTGGTTGAACAACAAACCTCCCCAATAAGGCACCCGTCAACGTCTGCACCTCGAACATTTGCTTTATAATTACTTAGCTGCTTTGTGCTTATGCCATGTTGTAAACTGTATCACGAGTCCGACCTACCTGTAACCATTGGTCACCACACTTGTCATTGTATAATTTTTTTCCTGTATGTAACTCCTAGTTATTTTGCAGCGCCCAGTTACCTCAGGGTTCGGTGTGCGATATGAATAGTATACAAATACAAATACAAATAACTGTTTAAAAATTGACAGAGGATGCCCTTAGAACATCTTAAAATGGTTGATTGAATTTCATGATGGTACATCAATAAAAATAAGATTGAGTCAGTATGGTCTGTTATCATCTTCTATACGTACATCAAGAGGGCTGAAGCAGGGCTGTATCCTTGCTTCAGCCCTCTTTAACTTTTTTATTTCTGATGTGGGGAATGGCCTAAGGGACTCTGTCTCCGACTCTCTGAAATCGGGTAACCATATTATTAAATGGCTCCTCTACGTGGACAACCTATTTTTAATATCAAAAACTCCTAGAGGTCTACGCAACTTGTTAAGTGCTTTGAAAAAATATGCCATTACTAACATGATCACTATAAACACCAAAAAAACTCAGATAATTCAGTTTGGTAATGTCAAACAACGAGTGACTAAAAATAATTGGGAATTAGACAACTCAAAGCTACAATTAGTTTCAAATTATATCTATCTAGGTGTGAATATAAATAACCATCATGCCGATTTTCCTCCACAAGTGGAAAATGCCCGGCCCTTCTTGAAATCTTCGGCACGCCACGTATTCAGCAATGGTGGAAGTTGTTGACGGAGAAGTAAAATGACTGAAAAAATTGATCACATTTTTGACTGGTCAATTCCTTGGCATTCTCTGTTTCTCTTAAAGATGAAAGGCACTTTCAGGAAAATAATGGATTTATTTTCTATCCAAGGAGCGCACAGTATTTAAAAATGCTCTGGGCCAAAGATGGACCCCACTGGAATCATCCCAGTCCACCTGTTCTGGTGAGGCACGGAGCAACCTGCAAATAACAAGGATGTTAATTCAGGAGAAGGGCCACAATCTCAAATAAGGCAACATACACCAGAGGGGAGTTCTGGTGCCCTTACAGGCTTTCATATAAAACACGCCACTTCCCCATGTGAGTATGTCCCTTTCACTTAACCATTCAACTCGCTAGAAGATAGCATGTGAATCAGCCCTCCAACATATGAATTTTGACCAGGTTCCTAATTATAAATACCCTGGGACTCACACATCCATGCCAACCCTTCCATTAGCCCCTTGCCAACATTTCATGCATTTCTCCTTTTTTCACAAACCTGGCAGCTGCAGACTGCCATCACTTACATTTAAATCCCACTCTTCTTGTCAGTCTGTATTAGTCAGTCACATAACGTAACAGCTCAATAGTGCGCAGTACCTTCTCGCAGCAGCATCCGTGCTGGGGTGCCTCTGAGGTTCATATCCAACCCCCGCTGTGGGTGGCTGTCACGGGACACGTGTCTTCACTTCCTGGGCTTTGGGAGCCCTGTGCCCACATAGTGCTTTGGGAGCCCCGAGTCCCTATAGGGCTTCCGGAACCCTGATTTCCTCCGTGGTGGTGGTAGTGTTGCTTCCAGGGCTTTGAAAGCCCCTCATTCTGCTTCCCTCTGTGGTGGTGGCTTTAGAGTGTTATTTCCAGGGCTTTGAAAGCCCCTCATTATGCTTCCCTCTGTGGTGGTGGTTTTAAAACTGAAGGGGCTTGATGTGCCCTTTCCTTCCTGTGGTGGCTCCCTGCCACTTAATGCTGGCAGGGACATTGCTTTCAGGCCCCTGGCAGCCAAGCGCGAGCTGTCGGGAGGATCCCTTGCTGACATTTGTTCACTTGGGCCACACAGCACACGTGGTCCCAGGCTTTCACCTTCTCTGGTGTACCCAGATTGGCCACTGTGAACCCCATTCCCCTCAGGCCATGCTGCGGGTCGGGTCACAGTGACTTGTGGCCCCAGACTGGGGCATTATCTTCACCCACAGCCCCAGGCACAAGCGTTACTCTTCACCCAGGCCGCACTGCACACGCAGCCCAGGGCTTTCACCTTCTCTGCTCTGGCCTGGCCCGCAGCCCAGATCGACCCCTTCAGGAGGCCCTGGGGTAGGGGTGCTCAAAGCACTGACCCCTCAGGGAGCACAGCTCTTTCCTTTCTTGCTGTCCTTTTTACATTTGCCTTTGGTTTCTCTGCCTTTCAACTGTCACCTTCTAACGGTTCTTCCCTCTTCAAGAAATTCTAGTCCATGTCTCTGTCTGTTGGCAGGGGAGGCCTGCCCATTGTACCTCGGCCTCAAGGTTCCATGTGTCTCCCCTGGTGGCGACTGTGGTACAGTCAGGTAAATTCATGTTACGCACATACACGTTTAATAAAAGCTTTAAAACTCCTTCTTGTGTATTGTCTTTTCTTATATATGTATGTATATATGTTTCCATAACCCCCTATCTGCAAGGGCCCCATTTGAACCAGGGCTTACATTCATCTCATTTTTGCATTATTTGTAAATCCTTTTAAAGAAGCACAAAATGAAAATGTAATTTGTCAAAGTTGGCATTTCTGTACTGGAGAGAGTATTGCACACCTGCTATTTCTATGCAGAATGGCACTGAAATACCAGCTGTAACGATTTGTTGCCAAAAAGTATGCAATGGGTAGTGCAGATCCAAAAGAGGCAGCTCTACAGGCATTACTACCTTCCCCGTCACCCCCTGTCTCCACAGCAAATCCTTGGGTGAGAGAACACATCTTTCCTTTTTCCAGAGCTCCTGTTTTTCTATAGGGGCTTTCTCTTACATTTCTATAATCTAAACCACCGGGACTGCAGTATATGAGGCTGGTAACCAAATGTGTTGGGACATGTGTTCCATGTACTGGAAAAGGTAAATATACTGCTTCCTTCGCGGCCTTGTCTGCGGCATCATTCCCAAGAGCTATTCAACTAGTGTGGTTAGTATGGGCAGTGTATTTAACTAAACCTATCGCTACTGACCAAGTTATTGTTTCAATTTATCGGGATAGCAGCACAGCATGCTGGACAGGGAAGGTGTCACACCTCCTAAACCCTCTTCTCTGCAATTTGATAACAGAGAATGGACAGTGGACGTGGCATACTCGGAGTCAGGATAAACAGTGACTGCCTTCCCCTTACTAATTTCTAGTGCCTCTATGATGCCACTAATTCCGCCGCTTGCATAGAGTATGAGAAGGCAACCATCTCTTCAATCTGACCATGTGTTCCTTATCCACAAGACCCATGACAGCTGCACCCGTAAGCCTCTCACACATTTCCTGGTTGATGGGTGAAGACCCAGCAAAAAAATCAAATCAAGCCCCTCCAGGAAATCCTCTTTCACATTCACCCTCTCTTCCTCTTCTCCCTCATACATGGCACAACCATGAACAATGTCTTCAGGCTGCACTGGCTTGGCTACAAATGTTGCAGGATTTGGGATGAATCGATGAATTTGACAAATTACCTCATGTCCTGAAACACGTTAAAGACGTTAACGTGGACTTAGACTTTTCAAAAATCACAAAAGCTGCATGTTCCACGTACAATGTCACCGGCAACCATATTAATGGTTGAAGACATTTGAATTGCAAAACCCGCTGCTGCTTCGAGCTTGCTCACAAGGGAACTGTCCCTGCATTACTGGATCTACGAGTCGGCTGTAGTATGCTAAAGGTTTGTGGCTTAGCAATGTTTGCTAGGCCAGGACTGCTGTTATCACCTGCCTGTTCGAATGCAAAAAAAGATCAAATGGCTTCTTGTAATTCAGGGTCACTAAAACCAGAGCATTGCTGATTGCAGCCTTGAGTTCCCACAAACAAGTCACTGTTTCTTCAGACCAGTCTATCGGACCATTCTTTTTTTTTGTTGGTATTATGTATGGTTCATTTCAAACCTTTCATACATTATCCATACACTTTAAAACTATTTTCATCACCTTCACAACCAAGAATTTCAATGTTACTATTCTTTAACATCCACCCAAATAATGATGCATCCTTTTTCAAACAAACAATCCATAAAAAAAGAAGAGGGGGTAAAACACAAACACAGGGGTGATTACAAAATCAGCCTATGGATATCCTAAAGCAGATGTCGCAGATCCTCCAGCCAGTCCCTTTCAATGGAGGATCTGTGGCACCTCTTCCACAAATGTCATTACCTTGATGATAGTTGATTTATTCTCTCCTATTAAAAACATAATCCACCATTCCTTAGGAGACAATGACTTGCAGCCCTTGGTAATATCGCACATATATTTCATCCTCATCATTTTTAGAGCATTATATTCAGAGACCACATGCTCTAGAGATTCAATCATGGTCACATGGCCACAAAATCTCCATTCTGGACCCTGGTCACCCAGCAACCTTCTAGCACCAAGAACTTCTCTTGTTGGTAAGATGTTGAATGTAAATCATAGTGTAGTATTGGGTTCTACTCGTATAAAGAGCGACTTGTCTTTGAAACAAGGTGCTACCAACCTTTCAATTTGGCTTCCATCTTCCATATTTTTATTCTTTTTTATTGGCGCCAGAGAGAACTTGTTGTTGACCTCACTAAGTCTTCTCTGCACTTCCATTGTGGTTTTGATATCTGCAATATCACGTGAAAGTCTGGCAGCGATAGCAGAGTGTTGCCTCTCCAGGCTACTTCAACTTGCACCAATAGACAACCCTACTCCTTGCGTTACTGGATTTACAGGAGAGTACATTCATGCATAATCTGGGGAGTCGGGACGTGTAAACACCTTCTCCAGAAAGTTATAATCGTCCTCATAACCAGAAACTTCCGGCCACAGTGGGAATGCTTGTTCATTGTCTTCATTGTTTTCTTCATCTTCACGTTAATTAGAGCCTTCATTGGTGCCCTCGTTATCAGTGTGTATCTTCTTGCTTGTTCATTGTCTTCATTGTTTTCTTCATCTTCACGTTCATTAGTGCCCTCATTGGTGCCCTCGTTATCAGTGCGTATCTTCATGTGCTCTGAGGTGGGCGGAAATGACTGAGGATCCCTTGTCATTCCCATGGGAGTTTCTCCAAAAGCCGTTGAGGTATAGCAAACCCTTATCCTCCCACATAACTCAGGTTCTTTTGACTCAAGTTCGAGTCTCCCATCACTGGGCGATTTCAAATCACGATGTAGGGTTGTATCTGTGGCACCCATTGTGTCAGGCGCCTCATGGGGGGATATAGGGTTCCATGGCAGTGTTAGTGACCAACTCTATCGAGTCACTGGGCATATTCCCTGCGCCCTCAAGAACAGTCAAATCAACCGGGCCAGGACTGCCGAGAGAGGGGGATGGGTGAAGTCTGGGCAGTAGGGTTTGAAGAGCTGAGGTAGTAGATGGCGCTTCCTCATGTTTTCTTCCCTGCCTGCGAGTGCACAGACCTTTCAGTGACATTTAAGTGGCAAATATCTATGGTAGTGGAATATAGATAAAGGGAGATCGTATCCAGGTCGTAGCCAGGGCAACAGATGCACAGCTGGCACCAATGAGATTCCCACTCACACGAATGGGCTTCGGCTCCATTGGGTTTTGGAATCTGGTTAGACAGCTCACCATGGCCCACAGAGAGTACTGACAGTACTGGCCTTACCAGAGATAGTTTTTACTGTCCTGGGATGTTTATCGTCCAAATCCCACCCTCAATGGAAGATTCTCAAACAGCCACTGCCAGACTGCTCCACTCAGCACCACTCCACAACTCACTCCAAGAGAGGAATGCTGTTTTGAACACTTGCTCCGCCTCCAAAGGATTAGAGAGAATAGACAGACTTTCAAACAGCCACTGTCAGACTGTTCCACTCAGCACCTTTCACCTTCTGTGCTTCCTTGAGTACTTGCAGTAAGAGCCTCAGATAACAAGAGTAATTGAAGATCCATGACCTGCAATAATTACGGATCCACAAAAACTGCTGCTTCTGTTTCACTGTGACTTACTGTGGCGTTTTCTGAACTGCAGTGGCCTTCTCTGGCATTACGTTCCTTCCTTGAGGTGATGTTACTTGCCACAAATATACTATCTCTGTCTATCAGTACTGCAAATTTCCTTTGCCCACGCTGTACCCCTTACCCATGAGCAGGGTGAAGGGCGTTATTGAGTGTCTGCACCTCCGGGGAGGAATGGGGATCCTACCGGGGCACCCTGAATCTGCCGCTGTGTTTAGGGGACGGTACAGCCACATGGTAAATGGACGTCCAAGGCCGGGGACTTCACATCCAACCGTCCTGGAGTTGTGGCTGGGCTGCATTACAGCTTTTCCTTTCGGGGAGGTATTGGCACACTGCCGGGGCTCCCTGGTGGTGAAAAGCTGTAACACAGGCCAGTAAGAACTCCAGGCCAGTAGGAGATGATGTCCCTGGCCTTGGCCATCCGTTTACCATGTGGGTGTACCGTCCCCAAGCACAGCCGCAGCTCCAGGGAGCCCCGGCAGGGACCACTTCCCTCCCCAAAGGGAAATTCTGTATCACAGCCCAGCCTGCGCTCCACGAAGGCCGGGGCTGATGCCCCTGGCCTTGGGGGCTGTCTACCATGTGGTGTCACCGGGCCAAAGCTCAGCAACAGTTTCAGGGAGCTCCGGCAGGGTCCCTGACCTTTCCCAGAGGGAGGAACTGTAACGCAGACCAGCCAGAGCTCCAGGGTGTTAGAGGATGATATTCCTGGCCTTGGGCGGCTGTATCCGATGTGGTTTCACCGGGCCGAAGCTCAGCAATGGTTTCAGGGAGCTCCGGCAGGGTCCCCGTCCTTTCCCAGATGGAGAAGCTGTAACGCAGACCAGCCAGGGCTCCAGGGTGTTAGGGGGTGATATTCCTGGCCTTGGGAGGGTGACTACCATTTGGTTTGAACGTCTTCATGCCCAGCGTTGGTTCCAGGGAGGGCCGAGACATTCCCCGTCCTTTCCCGGTGGGAGAAGCTGTAACGCAGGCCAGCCAGAGCTCCAGCAAAGTTGGCAGTAATGTCCCTGGCCTTGGGCACTCTTCTCTCATGTGGGTTTTTGGCAGGGCCTGTGGGTAATAAATTCTGGGGAGATTTGTGCAAGTCAGACATCTTTGGATTCCCACGGGTGTCTTCTTTTCAGAAATGCATGGGGTTCCCTCTTTTCCTTGGTGGCTTCGACACCCTAGGTCCAATTCTGGAGGTTGTCTGCCACACCCATTGGGTGTTAGCAGTGGATTAGCCTTTTCCTGTTGCGCCCATGTAGGTACACCCACACATGTGAGGTACTGTTTTCATTGGGACACATGTGGGGAAGCGGGAAGGTAGGCCATGTGTTGTTGGCAGCGTGTTTCGGTGGGTGGCCAGAGCGAAATGTCTGAGAATTGTGTTTATTTCCAGCAAATTTCAGAGACCTTTCCCTCTGCCCACCCACGAAACACGTCGCCAACAACAGAGGTCTGACATGCGCTAAGCGGGCCAGAATGTATTACCTATAACCACTGACAAAGTGAAAATTTGGCATTTTTTCCCACCAAATATAAAACTTTGTCGGGGATTGTGGGTAATAACATCTGGGACGATTCGCACAAGACAGCCCTCTGTAGATTCCCACGGTTGTCTTCTTTCCGGAAATGCATGGGGTTCCCAGTTTTCCTTGGTGGCTTGGACACCCTAGGCCCAAATCTGTATGGTGTGTGTTTCAGCACAATTCCTGAAATTTTGCTGTGTGAAAAGACTTGGGGTTAGCCATGTTTTAGGCTTTCCCCTTTGTGCCCAGGTAGGTGCACCCACACATGTGAGGTACCGTTTTCGTTGGGACAACTGTGGGAACGCGGGACAGTAGGCCATGGGTTGTTGGCAGTGTATTTCGGAGGGTGACTAGAGTGAAATGTGTGGAAATTGTGTTTTACTTACCCAAATTTGGACTTTGCCGGGGGTTCTCTGTAATAAATCCTGGGCCGATTTGTGCAAGTCAGACCTCTGTGGATTCCCACGGGTGCCCTCTGTTAGGCAGAATTATGTGCAGTACCCTTTGGGAACACCACACACAATTAAGACCAATTTCACCTTTGGTACAAGCCTGTACTACACAGTTAGAGTGGTAGCAGTAGCAGAGCAGCCAGACTTATCTCAAGAGTAAGCGAGCAGTACAAATAGTTACACACAGGACAGCAATTACTATGATTCAGGCAAACACTGACTCAATGATTCTAAATAAAAGAATATATATTTATTTACTCAACAGTTGTATAACATTTCACTATTATAAGCAAGTAAGAAATCACAGTCATAAAAACACCACACCACTTCCCTTAAATTCCCTTAAATTAAGTGGGAGCAAAATGGCACTCCAGCAATTTAAAAGGGAGGGAAAGACAAATTTATCAGAAAATAGGCAAACCAACAGTAAGTACTTAGGGCAGTTGAACAAGAGAAACTACAGTGAGGAGATCAGCTAGAAAAGATTTAGGGCCAACGTCATTAGGTCAAAAGTATTTTGCTCAGGATCACACAGTTCAGGGTAGTTTGCGGTAAAGTTTGTGGCACAGATTCCGGACCAGGTTGGTTGGTAGAAAAGTTAGTTAAAAAAGTAGAGAAGGACAAGCCCTTGGATTGGCCAAAGATTTAAAACACTTTTACCGTGGTTGAACGAAACGAGCAACCAGATTTGCACAGTACCTTTAAACGGAGAGGGAGCTGTAGCTGAGACAGAGGTTCCTGCAGGCTCACGGTTCCTGAAGTGACTGTCGGACTGACAAGAAGTAAGAAGACTGGAGGGTCCTGCGCCACCCAGGGAAGAAACCAGCAGCACAACAAAACAACGAATAAAAGGTGCGCTCCTTAAAACCCAGGCAGGGTCCGACCTTCCTGGCTATCCGGCCCACTGTAGCTCTGTACAACGAATTCGGCCAGAGGAGGGGTCCTGGCTTGTAGTTTGGGTGAACTGGTTGGTCCCACCATCTCAAGGGAAGAGGTTTCCTGGAGGATCTTCTATGTCGTCGGATTCGGAGATTTGGAACTGCAGCAGGGCTTCACCGGGCGGTTCAGTAGTTGTAGGGGTCCTCTTCTTCCAGTTCCTCGTTGGTTCTTTCGTTCCAGTGGCGACTCTGATCTTCCAGTCCCAGAGACCTGCTTTTTATGCAGTTTTCCCCCATTCATAAAGCCTGGCTGTCAATCACACAGCAGGGTGGCTGGCCTGGCAAGGCCACTCCCCTTAGCCAGTCAGAAAAGAGTGCGACTTGGGTTACCATGGGAACCCATGGCAGGGGTCCGAAGATCCCTCCCTCACATCCTGCCTACCTAGACTTTCAGGCGCCTTGAGGGCTTCTGTGCAGAAGCCCACGAAAAGACAGTGAACAAAGGAATCATTCCCGGTTTGGCACGCAGAGAAAAACACGAGAAAGACTTTAACAAAAAGAAATGGTGAATAGAACCAGCTGGAAACAAAATAAAATGTATTTGGTCAAGCGGGTTTATGTTCGAGGCTAATATAATAACCCAAAACAATACCATGTTTATATAAAATAATTGCGGTAGAAAATTAGGGTAGTTACCACTGCCACCAGCCAAGTCTTAATGTTAAGGGAGCATAACAAGGCTCCAAGAGATACAGACAAAAAGGGATAAGAGTTAACCCTTTCCAATACTCCATGTAAGATGGGGTGTACTGGGTCTATGGTTTAAAGTGACTATACAAAGTTAATGGCAACTTTATATGTTACTGGGGGACAGCAGTCAGCCCCAAACAAAGTGGAGTCAGAGGGAAGTCTCAAAGACAACCCTGTGTCACTGCACTCAGGGTGCAGTGTAACACACATAAAAGTGGTGCTCATGGAGTAGGTGAGGCTCCAGAGCCCTAGAACACACAAAATGGTAAAAACACACATGGCAAAACACATGTAAGAGTGGGTAAAAGGCTCACACTCTTACCAGGTGAAAAAAAGAAATCCTAGAAATCCAGCAAAGCTGCTGAGGGACTCATTAGGTAAGGGAAATTAGCCATTTATGAGAATTCTCCCTATCACCCTCTTTTCAGAAAGGTGTGCGCTTGAGCAAAATTCCTGAAAACTGCTGTGCGAAAAGACTTGTGGTTAACTATGTTTTAGGCTTCCCCTTTGCACCCAGGTAGGTACACCCACACATGTGAGGTACCGTTTTCATGGGGAGACCTGTGGGAATGCAGGACGGTAGGCCATGTGTTGTTGGCGGCGTACTTCGGTGGGTGACCAGAGTGAAATGTGCGGAAATTGAGTTTTCCCCCCCAAATTTGGACTTTGCTGGGGGTTCTGGGTAACACACACATTCTGGGAGATTTGTGCAAGGCAGACCTCTGTAGATTCCCACGGGTGTCCTCTTTTCAGAAATGCATGGGGTTTCCCAGTTTTCCTTGGTGGCTTCGACACCCTAAGCCCAAATCTGTTTGGTGTGTGCTTGAGCAAAATTCCTGAAATTCTGCTGTGCCGTGTTTTAGGCTTTCCCCTTTGCACCCAGGTAGGTGCACCCACACATGAGGAACCGTTTTCATCGGGACACCTGTGGGAACGTGGGAAGGTAAGACATTTATTGTGTGTGCATGGTTTTCATAACGTTTGAACCCATTTGCTGCTCCCCATTCGTCACACTACCCTTTCATTTCCCAAATGTGACCCACAGTTAGTCGCTGCTTTAGGCACTATACCCTTTTGTAATCTGCACAAGTCACCTACCCTTGAAAAGGTCTGCCTGTGCTCTTTCAAAAAATGTATGCTTGCCCTTACTCACCAATTTGTTTTTCCTGATTTACACATGCTAAGTACGTCTGTTCAGGCCGTAAGCATAAAACTCCTGTGTACAATGGCTCTGTTTTTGGCTTGTGGTAGTGCTTGTTTTGTGAAACATTACAAAAATGTGTGATTTCCTAACTGCAAGAGTCGGGGGAATGTAGCAGAGCATTGTTTTTCTCAAAATTGCCTTACCAGGCCAACCATGTCCACCACATATCTTTTTTTCGGTCATTTTACCGCTTTTTTGCCCAAACTATGGAATTTTTAACTACACAGTTGTGGCCTGACCTGTGCAAATCACCCCTTCCTAAACTTGGAATTTTGTCTACTTTTCAGAAATGAAATGTTTGCCTTTCTGTCCTCCAATTCAGCTTTCCTACCCTTTTCTTCCATTCCGTCCACGCATGTCCTATTGAGAAAAATCGCCTACCTCTCATAAAACGCTTGATAACCATATCAAAATAATTTCTATTCATTTCCACTCAACCTTTTCTTGAAAGGCTGGAAAATGGGGAATTCAGCACAGCAAACCATTTGTTCCTAGTTCTTACAAGGAAAAACCACAGGCTTCTTTGTACAGCATTTTATTTGTATTTCTTTAAAAAAAAAAAACATTTTCTCCCTTTTTGGTTAGATTTTCTCACCCCCCCTCCTAGAGCAAGCTGTCATGGTGCGTGCTCCTAAACCCCTGGAACTGATGGGCCCACCACATTCATTGACACCCAATAGGGCTTATCAAGCCCCAAAGGAATGTCCCAGAACCTCCTCCTCATAAAATGGTTTGAACCATTTGGACTACTTACTCAGCCTAGTGAGGCTGAGCCTTTCTGCATATCCAGGGCGTGACCGAGGGACTACTTTACCTGAAAGGCAGGGTGTGGTAGAGGGACTACTTGCCTGGAACTACTTGCAAGGCTATTTAAGCTACACCCTGCAGGCAGAACACGCTTCGTGTAATTCTGCACTCCTGCAGCGTAACGCTCACCATGTCTGCTCTGTCCTCGAGCTTTTACAGCCACGCTCGTTCTGATATTTCCATCCTTCGGTGCCTGAAAGAAGAAAGAGAGAAGAACAGGTGTTATTACAGCGACAAAGGCCTTACCTGCAATTCTCATCCATCGGTCTAGCCTTCAGCTGATCTTCGGATCGCCGTCCTTGTTGGGAAGAGGGCATCCGCGCAGGCATCCAGTACTCACCCGGGAATCTGCATTCCTCCGGAATACGTCAGAGCGGTTCTTCCATTCATCATCCTGGGGCCACGCCGCGCCTGCATAGAAGGAACAGAAAACAGCAGGTTAGTCGCACACAATACAAAAATGAACAATTATTCAGCCATCCAGCGCCACTCACCCGCGACAATACTCACCTGGAGGTAACCTGCTCAGCATCCTAGGAGAGTCAATTCTTCATCCAAACTTCCGTACGAATCCACCTCTGCAAGAAAGACAAAAACACATTTAAACCTTGGGAAAATAAAGACATTGGGCACCTATACCAAGCATCCATTGGCACAGAGACTTAACTGCTTAATCCAGATATTCCAGACAGAGCAACAGCCACTCTGGATCAATGAAGTAACTGTGTCCGGGGAAAGACTGAACTTACTGTGCCCATGCTGAAGGTCAAGCAGGACGGAGAGCCAACCTCACAAAACTCAAAGGTGAGCCAGAAGAGGAGTTGGGCATCAGGAGGTTGAAGGAGGTGGGACCAATCGAGGCCCACTAGATAGCTAATATCTTGTTTCAACGTTGCAGACAAATGCCTCCTGGGGTGATAACAGGGGAGAGGACATCATCAAACCACCAGAGCTACGCCAGTGCAGACATCATTCATACGACTACGTTCTACGCCACCGTAGAGACCAGGTGAGCATGAAAAAATGCAAAGACTTCGACAAAATCTCTACCTGGGCGTCATGGAAACCTCTGAGACAGACCAACTAGCCTAGCTTTTGGGGGAACTTAGGGCCGAGGTACATTCGGCCCGGCAGGAGACCAATGCTTTAAGGAGAGAATTGATCATGGCCAAAGATCGTACCAATGAGCTCACTAAACAATTGCTTCAATCCCAGGCGGGACAAACACCGTTACCAGGATTGGGGTCAGCGGTTCTGACTATACCCAGCAATCCAGTTCAAGTAGTCCTTCCAGGAGCCGTACCTTTGGCACCTCCAGAACGCTTTGCAGGAGACCCAAAAAGGTATGCGGTCTTCATAAACCAGTGCCGACTACATTTCCTATGTAGGCCAGGGGCCTTTCCAAATGACCAATCTAAGGTAGCCTTTGTATTGTCGTATCTCAGTGGCAGTGCTGCGGACTGGTCGGTACCTCTAGTCAATCGACACGATCCCTCTTGCGAGACTTCCAGAGGTTCTAAATGAACATGGAGAAGTTATTTGCCCGCCACTCTCAGGGTCAGGCATTGGATAATAAACTCTTGTCCCTACGCCAAGGCAATCAAGATCTGTTGACGTACATTGCAACCTTTAATAGTCTGATAGTGAAAACAGATTGGCCAGACGACAAAAGAACAACTCTGTTTTACCGTGGTTTAAGAGGGGAGTTAAAGGATGTTTTAGCTCAAGTGGTCAACCCTCCCAGTGATTGTGCGGAATACATAGATTTGGTGGTTCAGCTTGATCATAGACTACAGAACCGTAAGGCAGATCGAGCTAGAATGGACACTCAGGTTTTTGTGCGCCCAAAGGAGAATGCATCCAAAACCACCAACTTGGCCGAACCTATGCAGATTGGAGGAGTGCGTGGGCCGTTATCCAAGGCTGAGAGAGATAGAAGAAGACAACAACAGCTATGTTTGTATTGCGGTTCAGCCGGCCATTTCCTCCGAGACTGCCTTGTAAAACCACCCAAGAAGGCAGTCGGGGTTGCCGGCAAAGTGGAAACGGAGCCGGAGTAGGAAAACTTCCTCGCCCGACAAGCATAGAGGTCCGCTTGTCGAGCAAAAAGAAGGACTCTCAGACCTCACATTTAGTCTTGCCAATGATCCTCATGAATCACCAACAGCCATCCCGAATGCATGCAGTCAGAGCATATATTGATAGCGGAGCCATTGGAAATTATATGGATCAAGAATTGGCTACAAGGATGAATCTTCCTCTGTGCGAAAAGGCAACAACAGATGTAGTCACCACTGTCGATTAAACTGAGATCGCTTGGGGTCCAGTAACACACTCGACATCAGAAATGACACTTTTGTGCCAAGACGGACATCGGGAAGACATGGTGTTAGATCTAATCAAGGCTCCACAATTTAAAATAATTCTAGGAATGCCATGGCTAGAATCACACAATCCTTGCATCGACTGGCATGCTAAGAGGCTGACCTTCTCAGTCGAATGTGCTCGTACCTGTTATCAAACAAAGGAATATTTGGTTAAGGAAGTGACAACAATCATGAGTCTGACTAATCCGCTACCTCCGGTATACCAAGACTATCAGGATGTTTTCCAGAAGGATCAAGCTAGCACTCTTGCTCCCCATAGATCGTACGACTGTCAGACCAACCTTATGCCTGGCGCACAGATTCCATGTGGGCGAATCTATGCACTCACGGAACCTGAAAATCTTCATCTAAAAAAGTATCCGGACCAGTACCTGGCTAACGGCTTTATCCGCCCATCCAAGTCCCCGGCAGCCTCGCCCTTATTCTTCATGCCTAAAAAGGAAGGAGACTGTAAGGTTAATTCATGCTATTTCTGTGCCTAAAAATAGAGATTCTGCACCATTCTGACCAAAAATCCCCCCTGTCTTAAAAAGTGATCTCCTGTCAGAATGGCCCTCAAATTCCTATTTTTCGGCGCACAAATTACCCAACTCAGCCGCTAGAATGTAGATGTTGTAGAACAAACAACTGTTTTAATTGTATAGCTTTACCTATATTATTTCTTCTTCTCCACACCACGGCTTACTTTTTTCGGGCATCTGAACCCCAGTTTAGTAACACATTAATTGAAGAATACCCATCCCTAGTAGTTCAACTTCCCAATTCACAATCACACACCATTACATACATCTTTATCATCTTACTCAAACAATCATGCAACAACACACATGCATTGCAAAAAACCCAACCCATACCTTCTGTATTTTTTTCAACAGACGCTAAAGAATGCCCACCAAAAAGCAACTCCGTAGAAAGGGACGCAAAAGTAGAGCAAATGAAAAGGAAAGTCTCCAACATAAACACCCATCTATAGCAGAATTTGTAAAAAACGTTGAAACACAAGAGCTAATACAGTCATGTTGTGAAACAGAAGAAGTTTCTAGTGCAAAAACGTTGCCTCCTCTATCACAAAGTAAAACGACCCAAAAAACTATTAACAGAAAAATCAACTATCACTACAAATAAAACGTCTTCTATAAATCTTGATATAGTACAAAGTAAGCATACCAAGAAAAGTATATTAGCCAAAATGTTCCATCACAAAGTCCTTAAAAATCTGATAAAAACAGACAGGAGAGAAACCAGGTTCAACACTTCAAACCTATCGTAGGAAAGTAATCTTAGAAGCGTTGATAAACAGTGCAATTCTTCTCAAAAGAAACTTATTTATTGTTGTGTTAAACAGAATTAAACCACTAACAAAACCAATAACTAAATTTCAAAAAAGACTTCTCAATAAACGAAATGTGAACAGAAATAACTTCTTAAATATCTGTGGAGGTGAATGGAGTCACACTACAAGCACAGAACCATACATTAATGAAGAAGCATACAAACAAAAGCAAACAAATACAATTGCCATACATAGCAGTGGTCGAGGTTATGAAAAAGTTAATAATACCATAATGGAACAAGAAGTACTCCTTACAAAAATATGCCCTGAAAACTTAGATTTACCCCTCCATTCGACTGAATCAGAACATCTAATTTACACATGGCCATGCACGTCAATGTGTAACATTCCCAAAAAAATGTTCAAATCTTTACGCCTATTCCTTAATCAATATGTGAAAAGCAAAGACAAAATCAAAATTAACATACTGCAAAGTGTGGATGCTTGTCCAGTATGCAAGCACACAGGACTGCAAGGACATTCATTGGCCTGCATATCAGGAGCTACTTGCAAAACAACCTTCCATGATATCAAAAGGATATTAACACATTATGCAAGTATAAGAAATATAGTTTATAAACTGTATTATGCAAAAGGTCCTGCTTTAGCACTAGCCGATTTAAATAACATTCTTCTACATGGTACACCAAAAGACCTACTAGAAGAAATCGAGTTTATACAGAAAATATATTTTGGAAGTGAAACCCCACTTACAAGATGAATTAGCTGTCAACCAACTTCGTAACACATCTGGACATGGCAACCTTTCACTACACACATACAAAAAAAAAATACTAAAATTTCAAAGCACTTCAGCTGAAGTACCAAACCATTTGTGTGTATGTTGCCGCAGAACCTGTTATAAAAGTAACACAAAAACTATAGACCTTTCATACAAAATAGAAGTCAATGAAGATTCTAAATGGTTTGAATTAGCTCTCTACCTTATAGCAGAAAACAAATACGAAATAACTGACCCCATAATACTTTGCAGTTACTGCACTACCAAACTTGACAACAACCAAACTCCTTCATGTGCTATCTCAAATAACTTGGAATTACATCCACTACCAAAACTCCTTCAACAACTTAATTTATATGAGAGCATCATAATTCAAACAGTTCATCTATTTCAAGCAATAATACGCCTTCAACCAAAAACTGCAAAATTACCTCCCTCTGAATTAGTGAAAGGTATTCGTGGAAAAGTAGTGTATTTACCATTAGATCTAAAAGAAAATGCGCACACTCTAGGAGTGCAACGTCCAATGCAACAATCTTTAATTATCTTGGTAAATGGAGTACCTACAAAAGACAAATAAATTTGGCAACAACTGGTGGATTTACATAAAGTTAGAGAAGCCCTGCAATATCTCAAAGAGAATAATGATTATTACAAAGAAATTAATATCGAAGAAAACTTGAAAGATACAACAGAAATAATTCAAGAGACACAAGAAACTGGTCAATTTGAGCTCCTAGATCCTGCTACAATAGCAAACACTTTAGACCATTATACAATTCACCCATTGCACTCTAATGACACCATAGAAGATGCACTGGAAACGTACCAAATGCGTCAAACAAAAGGATCACCAATCGGCATATGGGAAAAAAGTATAGAAGCACATGCTTTTCCTCTACTCTTTCCTACTGGCAAAGGAGGAAGATACGATGATAGACCTGTTCAAATATCAGCATCAGAATATCGCTCATTACGAATGTATTCTGAAGATCCCAGATTTCGACAAAATGTGGAATACATATTCCACCTACTCTTTGAAAGTGAACTAGCAACTTTATGTTGCGGAGTTGCACACATATTAAAATCAGGATCACACTTTCAAAATATGACAGCCACACAATTATTACAAAAAGTTCAACAAAAAGATGAGGTTTTACAGGCAAATCTTACAAATCTATTAGCAAATATGCGAGGTACTAAAGAGTACTAGTTTCAACGCCATGGAGATGTACGTTGTATGATCAGAAACCTTGGCCCGCCCACTTGGTTTGTTACATTAAGTTGCGCAGAATATGCATGGGAAGATTTACATGCTTTCCTACGCATATCAAACGAAAACAAAACAAACATAGATATACTAACACCTGGAGAACTTTGTTCTCAGGATCCTGTTAATGTTTCACGATATTTTTACCATCGCTTCATTGCTATGCTACATTTTATTTGTAATAAAACTGTTCCTCCCCTTGGAGAAGTGCAACACTTCTTTTGGAGAAAAGAATACCAAGCCAGAGGAGCACCACACACCCACATGCTTTTATGGATTAACTGTTTTACAGTTTATTGAAAAATATGTCACTTGTGAAATTCCATCAGAATCCACAAATAGTGATCTTCATGCAAAAATCTTACAATTCCAAAGACACAAATGTGGCAAATATTGTCGCAAATACAAAAACAAAGGAAATACTACACCAAATGCCGATTTGGTTTCCCTAGACCAGTTACAAATACAGGTCAAGTGAACAACCTCATGTCTTCAGTTAGACATAGTGTTAAAGGTAAGTCACCTAAAAATACATATTGCATAAAAAGAAAAGAAGAAGAAAAATATATCAATGATTACAATGCAATCATTGCCCACTTGTGGAATGCAAACATAGATGTGCAGTACATTGCAGACAATTATACTGCAGTTGCACGATATTTCACAGCATACTTAACCAAATCAGAAAAGACAGAGCTCCAAGACCTCTGGAATGATCTGTCATCAGATAAAACAGTGTCTCAGAAATGATACAGCTTGGGCATAAAAATGCTGTCCCATAGAGAATGTGGATCCTATGAAGCAGCTGATGGATTAACTGGTACTGCATTGTATGGTAAATCTGCAAATATAGTATGGCTAAGTCTTGGTCCAGCTAAATCTAGAAAAAGAGTTCTAAAATAATACAAAGATATAGAAACAATAGCCAAACATGATCCCAATAACCAAGACATTTTAGAAAACAGGAGTACCACTTTGGAAACCATGTGTCTATACCACATAGCCCAAAACTACACATACAAAAATAATATAAAACCTGATGAGCAAAACCGTAAATACAAAGTGACAAACTGTGATGGCAGCTTAGTAAAACTCACCAAACCAAATTTAATTAATCATATCAAATTGTCATTAAAGACTCCTCAACATAAAGAAATATATTACATGCCCCTGCTACAACTCTTCAAACCATGGAGAAAAGAATAAGAAATACTAGATACCTATGACTCATATGAAGATGCTTTCAAAGCCAATTAAAGCAGTATAACTGATGTAAACTTTGCACAGTACAAAACAATGTTGCACAATGAACAGCAACACGAAGAGGAACTCCAGGCCCAACTAGATAAGGACACTCCTGACAGTAGTCAACCTTCTGTCACAGGAAGCCAAGAACCACTGGGAGAACCACTAATAACAAATGAGGCAGAATTAGCTTTGATAGAAGTAGAAAACACCATGTGTCACTATGAAGATAAAGAAGACTTAACTACACTATATTCAAAATTAAACAAAGAGCAGCGTAGCATGTTTCAAGAAATAACAAAAAAAATTACACATGGTGTGCAACATGAAAACAAAGAATGCACCTGCCAAAATTACAAACCTATACTATTGTATGTCAGTGGTGAAGCTGGTTCTGTAAGTTCCTTCAACAATTGACAAACAACAAACTGTCAGCTGTTGTCACTGCCCCCACAGGTTTAGCTGCCTACAACATAGGTGGTGTCACTTTACACCGATTACTACTCCTGCCAGTAGAACACCAAAACAAGTTAGATTATTACAAACTTTCTGCAGAAGCTGCAATGGAAGTATGCAGAGTATTGAAACAAATGAAAATGCTTCTAATAGATGAAGTGAGCATGGTGTCCAACCTAATGTTGGCTTTGATTCACCTCAGATTACAAGAAGTACTCAAAACAAACTATGAAGAGCTCTTTGCAGGAAAACACATCATTGTTTTCGGAGATCTTCTTCAATTGACACCTGTAAAAGATGAGCCTATTTTTAAAACATTAGGACACAAACTCTGCTGTAAAACTGTTGGCAGCATTGGAAATGTCAACCTTTGGCAACATTTCCAATACAGAGAATTAACAGAAAACATGCGCCAATCTGCAGATCTCACTTATGCCAACATCTTAAAAAGTATCAGAGTTGGTATACTTTCTAGAGAAGCAGAAGCAATATTGAAAACCCGGCACATTCATGCACTTTATGGTGATAATGCATGTGCTACAGATGTTATGGAACAATTAGCCCACAAAAATGTCAATTGTATGGCCTTAATGCCAACTCTTGCTAGCTGTTTCAAATTCAATGAAATAATGTTAAGCAAAGAAATGCAACCAATTATGGAAATTAGCGCCCAGACAAACTAGATGTGCATGGAATGACACTACCCATGTGTGACCAAGCCACAGCAAGACTAAATAGTTTAGAAAAATCAATCTCAAACACAGCAGGCTTGGAAAAGATATCAAAATTATCCTTAAATTGCAGAGTAATGCTTAAACGTAACCTTGACGTGGACCAAGGACTAGTTAATGGAGCACTGGGTACAGTTGTTGGCTTTCAAACATACCCACGTGACAACAAAATTCAGTTTGTCAATATTCTCTTTGACAAACTTTCAGAAGTAAAAAGAATAGGACGCTCAACAGCTCGATTCCTTCTCTTCAAAGACATGTATGTACGCAGAGAACAATTTTCTCTAACTCTTGCATACGCAGTCACCATTCATAAATCACAAGGTCTTACTCTAGACAAAGCAATGATAGACATTGGTAACACAGTCTTTAAAGAAGGCATGAGCTATGTTAACACCATGGTGGATGGCAGATTTACCGCCCCATTCCAAGGTGAGTGGGGCGGTAAATCCCCATTTCCCATTTTCCCTTCCCCATTCCCATTTTTGCCCCATAATGGGAGTGGGGAAGGCGCTAATTATGCCACCGTAAATTACGGTGGCGTAATTAGCATCATGGCAGGTTAGCGCCATGGAATTTAACGGCTGCTAAAAGCAGCCGTTAAAATCAGAATCAGGCGTTAAGGGTTAACGACGGCGTTAACCCTTAACGCCTGAGTTGTAATGAGGCCCATAGTAAATACATAATACTAATGCTTCTATGTTACAATGCAGATGGTACGAAAAACAACTGCAAGCTGACTGGATTCACACATGGTCAAATATCACTTGGTAGGAAAACCTTCACAACAATAGGTATAATCTACCACGCAGGAGCCACAACCAACTCAGGGCACTACACTGCATATATAAAAAAAAAATGTGGATGGTTTGAATGTAATGATAGTACCGTTACTCTAAAGCCGAGATTACCAGCTAATCTTACAAACGTGTATTTAATGTTCTTAAAACCAAAATTTGATAACTGAACTGTACTTAAAGGATAGTTCCGGGACTTTTTTTTTATTGTCCCTACGGGTCGGCCATGTGTTTGTAAGCATAAATCGGTAGATCGTAGAAAACTTTCCTATGGACCTTACCCGACTTTTCGCCCATTATCGCACTCGAAATCAGCCTCCATTTTGTGATAATCCTATCATTTCCCCACATCTACCTGGCTCACCTGCCTTTGCGGCACTAAATCAAATCCCCGCCCCTGAAACAGACTTTATCAAAACATTCATATTCCCCGCCTCTATCCGTGACGTGACTGTGCTGCGTAGGCAAATGCGCCCAGGCGTCTTCTACGCGACTCCACACAGAACCCGGAAATCAGCACAGATCAGCTCACAACACAGCGCGCCACAATTCGGAATATGAAACTGTACTTTTAAATCAAACTGCAAGATTGTAAATGTGGTAAAGTACATTTATTTGACATCAAATGTTTAGAGAATATTCAGCGATTTTCATTTTTATTTGCTCACGTTCCAAAAAGTTCGTTTTGAGGAACGCGATGGTCCTTTGCTGTACACAGGGTCTTAGATCATCTCACAATACAGCGCCACAATTCGGAATGTGAAACCGTGGTTTAAAAGCAAACGGCAAGATTGTACATTTGGCAAAGTACATTTATTGGACATCAAATGTTTAGAGAATATTCAGCGATTTGCATTTTTCTTTGCTCTCGATCCAAAATAGTTCGTCTTGAGGGAAGCGATGTTCGTGTGCAGTACACAGTGTGTTGGTTTACGATAAAAAAAAGCTCTTCGGTCGCACTAATAATCGCATGGCTGTTCCAACAACGAGGCACTAGGCCACCACAATGGTATGTATGTTGCATCTAAGGTCATACTTGTACTTGGCGATCGTCCCATAAAATGGTCAGGGTGGTAACGTTGTTCACGCGGAGAAGCAACTGGCGGTTAAAAAATCCGTCCGCCGGTGTCTGGTACTCGTGACACAGACAATAATGCAGGATGTACCTGTTTTAAAAACATAAAAAATGAAATTAGTCTCACCATCAGATGTTTATTAAAATTATTCATTTCATAGGTAGGACAGCGCTACTGGGTGTACACAAGTGTTTGAAGGCGTGGCGAGGCAGGGGGGGGGAAGTGGAGCACAAGGTAAGTAGCATAAAATAATAAATACATAGGGCTGGGGTTGACAGTGAGGCAGTGCAGGTTTTGAGGTGCTTCCGTAAAAGATAGATAGTGCGCGGTACAAAACAATATGCCACATAGAACGAACAAGTACCACTTAACCCATCTTTAAAGCCACTGTATAGTAATTAAATTGCGGTTTTAACTCATCAAAAGTTACTTACATTATATTTGCATTTTCCATTGTGTCTGTGTGTAGGGCAGCCCCGAAATACCACTCCTTCTATGCCGACGTTATTTCTTCTAATGAACGTGGCTATCGTTTCTGAAATTTTATTCATTATCGTTTCTTACGTTATTGCACCACACCGCCAAAAAAGAAGTCTTTCGGGATGGTCCCGGCATTTCAAGGTCAATTAACAATAGAACCTTATACTGAGTCGTGGGCCATTCCGGCACCCGAGCAAAAAATCAAAGCAGCTGACCTTCACTTTGAACGAGCAAGCACACATTCCTAGTTAGCTACATTCAGTTTAAGGACATCTTATCTGCGTGCTTTGCAGCCCCAGAGAACCATAAATACGGAGATATTCTATATTTTTTGAAAAATGATTTATATTACTGTTTGGTTTAATTTAATGCGCAAATGAACAAGGTTGGATAGACACATTGCATGTACACTGAGCAATCACTTGTATTTACACATTACATAGATACACATATTCAATGGGCCTGCGACATGAGGAGACTCGAGAGCAAAGTCACAGGTGACACCCGGGTGGTTCGCACTACTGCACGGTGAAGGGAGGGGCAAGGGTGGAGAGACACATTGCATGTACAATGGGCCTGCGACATGAGGAGACTCGAGAGAACAGACAATCAAATTACAATCATTTAAACCGTGATGTGTATTTCTCAATGAGCTCTGCTTTAGGTGGACATGGAACAGAGGCAATGTTGGGTGGCAATGCAGTTGTCCCCTGCATAGGTTCGTTCACAACTCCATGTATGTGCCTATCGAGGACATCTACGATAAGTCTCTCAATAAACTCATATTGCATATCCTCAAACACTGGTTTGATCACCCATTGTTTACTTCTTTTAGTGAAGGCCTTATTGTAGCGAAGCGTCCCTAAAGTTCCGGTCGTCCTACTTTGTTGACGGCCAACATTATGGTTATGTGCCAAGACTGCTAGAAGAGTCCGATTTATCATGCCCTCCATGCCAAAATGCAATCGTTTTGGCCTGTACTTTAGGCACATATTGTGGAACACCTCCAAATCTCCTGTGTGGCAGAATTCCGTGAGTCCCCTCAAATCTCTTGTTATAGTTTTATCAAATACAATCTTTTCAATGGCTTTGTGAGTGGGTGATGAAGGAATCAACCACTTCTTCTTCCGTGCCTCCTCTGTGGACAAATGGCCATGTTCACAATTGTGGAAATGTTGGTTTGTGGACCAGCGGTGAACGTTGGTACAGTGCAGCATTACTGACCGCCATTTTTCCAGTAGAATTTCCAATGACCCTTCACATGTTTTTGAGCTCCACCAAAGATGGTTGCTGATTGACTTGGACCACTGTGAAATACCTTGCATATCTTTTTTTTTACCTGCAGCCGACATTTTTTTATTGATTGTTTTTGCAAGATCCCATACGTCAAATTGGTGATTTATATTTTTGTACTCTTCTCTCATTGTCTTGGCAATTGAAACGTGTCTGTCCGTGGCTATCAGGTCGATCACCATTCCCCGCGATTGTAGTTCTTGCAATGATGCTACAAAGCCAACTTTCTCCATGGCCACTGAGGATGTACTTTGTGACACCTGCACGACCACCAAACTCACAATTTTCTTACTTTCCATGTCCTGAAAGTGGTAGGTGCAGTACTTGGCTGAAAATCCTGGGCTGTCGCACTGTCCATCACCGGCTAGCCTGAACCGTTTGCCCGCGAATGTACTTTCAATAGACATTTTTTCCATTCTCCAAGCTTCGCTAATGGCTGGAAATAGATAATCGGTTTGGTATTTGTAGAACTGAGTTTTCGCAATGAAATGGATTCCCACAAACTGAAAGAAATACTGTAACTTTTTAAAACTTGAACCACTAAAAAGTGCGGCCGCTGCACAAAGTAGATTGCCTGCTGGCAGTTGCCCCAGCATGGGTTGTGCAGACCATGAGAACGGATGATATTGTGTACAGGTGGCATGTATTTTAGGGTTAGTGCCTCGAATTGCACGAGTCACATTAATCAATGGCTCCCCACATACTTCCCCACCAACCCAATGCCCACATTTCAGCATCATAATAATATCCATCAAACAACTATCGAATACAATGAATTTGGCCTCTTTCCTTATACTGTCACTCTGCATCCCAGATGGTTCGGCCTGTAACGTTGAGGACATGTCACTCACATGAAAGGTACAATCTCTGATATCGTCTTCCGCTATGTTCAGTGATATTGATGGTGTTTCATTGTCGTCCATTTCATTCTCTTCCATTGCAACATCTGTTCCTTCTCCAGCAATGGGAGAAAAAAACAATTTCTTCAACTTTCTCGCGCTCTTAGTTTTTGCGGGTGTGGATTCTGTGAATTGATCTCCGACTGCATCCGAACTACCAGGAGGACATTCACTATCAATGGCTGGTGGTGGTATAGCTCCGTTGTCAATCACTTCATATTCTTCCCATTGGCACGATGCATCTCCAGTCTCAAGTCCCTGCCAAAAGGTTTGACAAGCAACATCTCTCGTTCGCTTCACTGTCTGTGTAGATCTAGTTCGTACACCCACTCGCAACTAGAGGACAGATTGGAAAAGGGATGTTCAGTTTAAACACAACTTACAGTATTGAACTATTAACAGTGAAAAACAACATAATATAGTGACCAGGACACTAACCTTCTTTTGCTTTCTTTTCTTTGAAACTTTCTTGCCTCGAACTTCAACATCTGGACGCTGTTGCTCCGACTCGTGTGTGCATGTCTCCACTTCCTCTCGCGCTGCAACGACTATATTTTCATGATAAACACATCCATCACTCACTGACGCTCCATCGACTCCCTGAAACATAGAACTTTCATTAGTATGTATAATAATATTGAAAACACAAAATGTACTTTGGGACCAATACCCATACGTACATCTCAATAGCAAAACACGAATGAACGCATTGTGTAGAACATTCAAACGACAATTATTCACGCATTGTTGATCTAGTTAGATGGAACTGTCAAGATCCATACCTCGGGCTCCGCATAGACTTCCATTGATGATATTATTGAAGATGACGCTTCAGCAACTCCCTGAAACACAGTAATTGCATTAGTATGGTTTTCTATTTTGTTAAAAAGAACATAAACTTTGTGCAGGCGTCAACGGCTCATCTAAATAGACCTGCACAAATGATCAGTTGTCTAAAATAAATGATGGATATCTAAATATGATTCGATTTGCTCCATCGTTGGAAGTGTCACCACCCAGAGATCTGCATCAACTACTAGGGGTGATGTTCTTGTAGAAGAAGCTCCGTCATCTCCCTGAAACATAGTACTTGCGTTAATAAAGAAGGAAGTATAGCGGATGTAATCACGTCATTTGATCTCGCTTGATCGAACTGTCAGTATCCATACCTCGAAATGCATAAGAACATCAAGGGATGCTGTAACGGCGGTGCACACTTCTGCAAGCTGTTGCGCCGACCCGTAACTGCATGCTCCCCCTTCTTCTTGGACTAATGCTCCATCGACTCCCTGAAACATAGGACTTTCATTAGTAATGAACACAATATTGAAAAAAGAAGACACATAGGAGGGCGACGACAGAAGGACATATCAATGGCTAAAAACGAAAGAAACATTGTGTGTAACAATCACGCTACAAGAATGCAAGATCTGATGATCTCCATCGATGGAACTGTCCGGAAACGTACCTCGAGCATCTGAGTGACATCAACGGTTGTCGTCAATGCCTTGGACTCCTCAGCATCTCCCTGAAAGACAGTACTTGCATTATTTTGGATAACAATAATTATAACAGAAAACAAAGACTAGAGGACGAGTACTGTGGTGTACCATTAGGTAAAATAATTACACGATAAATTAAAACTATTGATTTACAGGTCTAAAACAAGTCAGTGTCAGAATAGCTAAGTAAGATTACCCGATAGGCGCTTGAAGTGGCTGATGACTGCAATAACGACACGGATGGAGAATCTTCCGCCTTCATATTGAGTGGATACATAAATGGGGAAATTATTGTTAGCTAATGCTACACACTACCGCAAGGCCGAGAGCTAAATCCGTAAGCTTGACTCACCAGTGGAGGGATGTGGACGAATAGAGTGGGAAAAGCGGTTGAGAGCAATTTTCGCTTCGCTCGCGGTGTTTTCTTCTTTATTAGCAATGATGTGGAGTACATGTCTGAGCTAAAGTGCCTGCTGCAGATGCGGTATCGATCACCCCTCTTGTCCGCAAAGACTTCTAGGACTCTACTTTCAAGCTCAGATGGTGGATATCTGCAATATCGGACCCATTCTCTTATCTGATCTATTGTCTTAGGGAAAACATGCATTATAGTACCTTCAGATTTGTTATGGGTCTTCGAAGGGCAACCGCCAATGGAACAGGCAGGCATTGTGGAAAGTTCTGAAAAGTAAAGATGAGCAATTCTCTAGGAATACCAATGTGTTACTTTAAAAAAATAGAAAAATAATTTGACTAAACTCAGAACATGTGACTAGTTCCTTGCATGTACTGTCGTGGATGAAAAGAAAACATGGATGCAATTTGATGACTACTAGCAAATAGATATAAATTAAAAAATTGGACGCAAAATGATTATGGTACATGGCCTTACCTTGACGAACAAACAGTTAGATGCAGGGATCAGAGTAGTTTCTTGTCGTAGAACAGGGAGCAGTTCACAGGTTGCAAACTGACGAGTTTGCTCGAAGTGGTCACGGAAGTTCACAGAGACGAAGAGCAGATAACCAGCACCTTCACGGGTTGACTAGCAAAGCGCAAAGAAGTTCTCATTAGAAATATGAAGTGGGTTATAAAGAATTCGAAACAGGGGTGTGTTTGTGAATGAATGACGTGTATATGCCTTTGATAGGGCGGGGGGTGGATTGGGGCGGTGGTCGTGCAGACAAGACACAGGAAGACTCGTGAATGGAGACACACTTATGTGGATTGCAGGGGGGCGTCAAGCGTGAGGGGGGATGCTTGGCAGGAGACACGGGGTCTGGAGGTAGACATGGGAACAACAACCCATGCTCTATAGACCACTTTGAAGTGTACATGGTCTTTGGCACCTCTTGGCCTTTATCGCTCCCTGACAGCTACACTTGCCAGCGCAAGTACCCCGGTGCGAACTGCCTTTGATAGGGCGGGGGGGTGGATTGGGGCGGTGGTCGTGCAGACAAGACACAGGAAGACTCGTGAATGGAGACACACTTATGTGGATTGCAGGGGGGCGTCCAGCGTGAGGGGGGATGCTTGGCAGGAGACACGGGGTCTGGAGGTAGACATGGGAACAACAACCCATGCTCTATAGACCACTTTTAAGTGTACATGGTCTTTGGCACCTCTTGGCCTTTATCGCTCCCTGACAGCTACACTTGCCAGCGCAAGTACCCCGGTGCGAACTGCCTTTGATAGGGCGGGGGGGTGGATTGGGGCGGTGGTCGTGCAGACAAGACACAGGAAGACTCGTGAATGGAGACACACTTATGTGGATTGCAGGGGGGCGTCCAGCGTGAGGGGGGATGCTTGGCAGGAGACACGGGGTCTGGAGGTAGACACGGGAACAACAACCCATGCTCTATAGACCACTTTGAAGTGTACATGTCTTTGGCACCTCTTGGCCTTTATCGCTCCCTGACAGCTACACTTGCCAGCGCAAGTACCCCGGTGCGAACTGCCTTTGATAGGGCGGGGGGGTGGATTGGGGCGGTGGTCGTGCAGACAAGACCCGTTTGCCGCAGGGCCTCACCAAGGAGAGGCCATCTAACTGCATGTAAGAGGCAGGCTGCAGGATCTAGTACATGGAAGGCAGGGGGGTGAGTTTATAAATACCTCACCCTCCCAGGAGAATATATGGGGGTCATCTCTGTACCCGGTGCCCAAAAGGATGATTTATTATGATCAACCATATTGATTATTTACCTATAACCATGTTTTGTATCAATAAAATCCAACGGCTTTTTATTGCCAACGCTTGAACAAAGTGGTGTGGTAAGTATTTTCGGGGGAGGAGGCAAGGCCGGGAGGCTTGATGCCAACCCGCAAAATAATATATGTATGACTGCTGCATATATGGGTTCAACGGTAATGTGGATTGAAGGTGGGCGGCCAGCGTGAGGGAGGATGCTGGCCGGAGAAATGTGGTGTGACAAGACAAGGCAGAGGAAGACTATTCAATGGAGACACACTAGATTCATTTAAAAAATCAAAACAACCATTGTTAAAATATATGTTGGGCTTTATTTTAGATCTTAATTTCAATTGAACATAAATAATAAACATTACACATTGTAAAGTTCCGGTTGCAGCACATCCAGGGAAAACCCGCGGTATTGTCCACTGTCGCTGGGGAAATGTTGTCTAATGGCAAGTATCGCACAGGCAGGTATTACTCTCCGAACGCGGTGTCCGAGCCTCCCGTGAAGCCACCAAGTGAAGCAACGATAGGCCACCAGCCTGTACCACCTGTGAAAAAGAAAGATGCAAACTGTATTAAAATGACAAAACTTTCTTATCAATGTCGATTCAGGTAAAACATGTCATTTTGCTTTGAAAAAAAATATATCTAGAAAATGCACTATATGGGACAAATTTACATGCGTTCGAATGGTATGTAGATGGAATTTTATATGTGGGAGACGACCATGAAATAGTAGTGGCATCACTGACATCACAACCAGAGTATACTTACTCGTTACTCGGATTACGCGGACGAACAGAGCCGCGAAGTTCGTGCATAAGCACCATCATCATCCTCAACACGGTCATGAGAGGCAGGCTTCCCTGAACTCTGGCAGCTCGGTGATGCATTGCAGACTTTGCTCGCCTTCCGAAATGTAGGCCAAGCACCCGGAATTTTCACGGCAGCAGCAGTTCTCCTCCTCAGTTGGCATTAGCTCGCACTGATTACACGTGCACCAGGTGGAGACGCCGTCCATGCGACATGGTCCAGGCTCTTCATCCGTTGACTGGTCCTCCCAACTGCCGTCCGAATCCCCATCGTTTTCGCGTGCTTGCCTTTCCAGTAGTTCCCCCTCGGTGTACTCGGGCTCGTACATATACGGCATTATTGTAGCCATTGTGTGGTAAAGAAAGTAAAATAATTTACCGAGATGGTACAGGTGTTCACACGGGCTACAAGCGGCGAAGGTAGCTGACCAGAGCACTGAAACGAGTCACAGAATACTCAAAGTAACACAGCGAGAGGAATGGAATCGAAAATCTGCTGCTGTGTGTTGTGAAACGGTCTGTTTATACTTATTGGGGAAAGAGGCGTCCTGCCATTTCCATGGCGACACGTCATTAGCTGAGGCGCAGCGATTGTTGACACGAGACGTGCTTTGGCATTGGGAAATGGGCAGTACGCGTCTGCTGATGTCAGGCTCAGGGGTGGGGGATTTGATTTAGTGCCGCAAAGGCAGGTGAGCCAGGTCGATGGGGCGAAATGATAGGATTATCACAAAATGGAGGCTGATTTCGAGTGCGATAATGGGCGAAAAGTCGGGTAAGGTCCATAGGAAAGTTTTCTACGATCTACCGATTTATGCTTACAAACACATGGCCGACCCGTAGGGACAATAAAAAAAAAGTCCCGGAACTATCCTTTAAACCTTAAGTACACTTGTAATAAAAAAATATAAACTGTCACAATATTTCAAAACCTATCTAACTGCCCAAAGATTCTACAACAACTAATCAGATAAATCGATACCACTCAAATAGAGCAAAAAATAGACAGTTAGAATACGCGAATTGGTATCTAACTGTCCCAAAATTTACAAATATGCAAACAGATAAATCAATACCACGAAATTATATCAAAACATAAACAGTTAGAATATCTAACTGGGCCAAAATTTTACAATATCCAAACAAATACCTAATATCTTACTGCTCACAAAAACTGGAACAATCCAATGCATAAAGCATTAGGCAGAAAGAACAAGTAAACGCGGAAAACAAACAAATAAATAAACTGTAGCATAACAGAAACGTTTTTTTTTTTTTAATCCAACATGGATTTCCTTTCTCCCACAGACCCAATGATTTTAGCAACAAACACAGAAACTTTGCAAATTGCACAGTACTCTGGTTTGTAATCTACTAAATATGAGGGTCAATAAAAAGAGGAAAATGTTGATTGTACAATGTAATAAGTCATTATAAAATACTAATACTAACATGCTATTTTCTTTTATTACAGAAATGAACAAGAAAAACATGGACTCCCGTTACTAAACCAAATAGTACGTATAACAAGATAAATACAACCATCGCAGCATATCACACCCATACAAGCTTATAACATTGTTCCTTATAAATTAGTTTTTGACCCAAAGTTAAAAGCCACTATGGGTGTGATATGCTGCGGTGGTTGTGGCCGGGGCATACACTCTTGGGTGCATGGCCAAATGGCCATGCACCCAACATTCTATACCCTGGCCACAACCACCGCAGCATATCACACCCATAGATGCAAGCATTGCATCCATTTTTATGTCCACGGACAGGGGGAAGGTCCTAGGACACATTCAACTTGCCAGAGGACAATACAAACAGCGTCCTCAGGACACCCCCATTTTCTTTATGTACGAACATTTCGGGACACCACGATTGTTCTTAAACACATAAAACATTTTCACCTTGCCAACGAACAATACAGACAACGTCTCCAGGACACCCCCTGCAAACATTCCAAGACCCCACGAGTGTTCTTAGAACACTTTCAAGTTGACACCAAATCCATTCTGTTTATTTACGAACATTCCAGAACAGCCGTGTTGTCCGCAGACAAATCGAACACAACAAAAGCGTCTAGCACATAAATAAAATACAACTTTGAACCTATCTCATACTCCCCCATCCTCCCCAAAGACTTCTACACACCAACACACTCTACTAAATACACATTTTGAACAAACTTTCACCGCGCTGTCTGCAGACGTCCGCAAATGTAAGATGGCGGGCGCGACAGAAAATCTGACGCACCTCACGCACCACGCCGCCCAATCAGCGAACACGTTGCATGTCCGCGGACATGACACAAGCCGATGGGCCAATCGGGGTGCTGTCCGCGGAGCGAACAGGGAAGTCCGTCCGCAAAGCGAACACAGATATCACTAATTTTTTTGCCTTACATTTTGGTCATTTTTTAAAAAACTACTGGACGGATTTACACCAAATTTGCAAAAGCACGATTTTGGGACCAGGCCGCCGCTCCTGCCACAAATTTGGTGTAAATCCGTCCAGCAGTTCGGGCTGTAGCCGTGCGCAAAGTTTTTTCCCATTCAGTCTATGGGAAAAAAAAAAAAGTTTTGGGACCTCCCCTATAACTTTTCCCCCCCTGGACGAATCCTCACCAAACTTTGCAATAAAATTCAGAGTGGGCCATATACTTTTTTTGCAATGTTTGGTGAGGATTCGTCCAGGGGGAGAGAAGTTATAAGCCACCCAAAAAGTGCTCTTCCTATGGAAACACCAACTTAACCATAACTACATGGACGCTACCGCTTCCCATTTGCGCAGAAGAAACACTACCATTCCCACAACTCCCCTTGTTTATTTTGTGAACCCTATCAATCCCATTCCTTTGATTGTCATCTTCCGAACATCCAATCTGCCCAGATAAAATGCTACAATTCCCACAATCCCCTATGTTCTATCCTCCATCCCGGTCATTCTCGGCCATCATTTCACAAACCCTACCCATTCCGTTCTTCTCAGTCTACCCCTCAACCCCCTTCTTACAATAACACTGTTTCCCAATCCTATCCCGTAGGACATTCCAAGATGTATTCTGTTCTACCGACTAGTAATAAAGCGGTTTACCTGACATGTCTCAACAAGAAGGTCAGGCCATTACTTCTAATAACACACACCTGACAACCCTTCCTTTTTCTCCACAGGAATAAAAGGTGGAACAAGAAGGCACAGGACGAGCAAGGTGAGTACAGAAGAAAGCATGACGAGGCGGCTAACACTCGGCAGTTCAAGAGAAGGAGAAAGACTGCAGGAAGCGAGAGGGTGGCAAGGAGAGAATACCTGTGAATAACAGAGCAAGCGTCCTGCACCAGATATCACTGGTACTCGAGGCAAGCCTATGCCAATAGGTAGGAGCGAAGGGAAGCTCCTGCGGCCGCGGTACCGGCCTTAACTCCAGAGAGAAAAGCCAAATGGTTCATTACAACTAGTGAATCGAAGAGGGAACCAATAAGAACTGGGCTGTGTTGAGTGAGAACCGCAGAGTGGATAATTTGAAGTGTTAAAGGGGAGACCAGTTACAGAGGGAAACCTGCACCATGTGGGTGCTAAATCAAGAGACTCTGATCGATATTCCCATGTGAAAGAACTACAGAAACCAAAAGTTCATTGGAAGGCCACCAAGGGAATCAAAGTGGTCATACATGAGAGTCAAGCAAAATCTCTGTACAAGCGAAAGACTTTGATCTAAAAGTTGGTTGAATGCAAAGGAAGTGAATCCCGTAAATATTGACGTATGAGTAAAAAGTGGGGTGATCCTCTATCGCCCAGCTTGACAACCACGAGAAGGGTCAGAGCCCGGCAGAGGGGGATCTAAGGGCGAAAGGTTGTTGCGCCGACATAAAAGAAGAGTAAAAGCTTTCAGGTAAAGAAACGTCAAGAGTGAACCAGAGGGAGGGAGGCCGCAGATGGAGCCATCACCCAAGTACTAACTGTCAAGAGGGGTCCAGGTCCGAACGAGGGAGATCCAGGAGGGGTGGAGCTAGCATCCAAACTTGAAGTGAGAAAGAAACTGAAATATATATCTCATATGACGATCAATTATTTTTCTGCCATCTGTACCTTTTTAAATCAACTTGGTTCAGAACAGAAGAATGCTTTACATTTTTGCGGTATTCAAAATGATTCTTCCTCTTTAATGCTACTGTGTTTATCTCATTTCTGTCGTTCAAATCGATGGACTTGGCCAGCCGGTAGTCACAGAGCGGTCTGGGGGTCACAATGTAACAGTGATCTCACCGGGTCTGGCATGCAGATTCATTTGCCTTGCTGCCTCCAGGTCTTCTGCTTGAGTTTCCCTGTACACCCCAGCAATATCCCCTTTGCAGTTTCTTCGGCTCTGCGTCTGCTAACCTCAGAGCTCTCCTGGCTCCCACTGCTTACCGGCCCTCGTCTGCCAAAGGTGCTCATCTCACAGAGGGGAAAACTGCTAAATGGAGCGCTCTCCGCTGCACGATCTCTTCAGTTGAAAACTCAAGCATAAGAGACCCCCGGAGGGCCTGCAATCAAATTACACACCACGTTGGTCCCGGCATCTCGACTCACATACAACTTCTGCTGCTACATGGAGGTGGGATAACTACCGCACCTTCTGCTACTGCTCCTCTCCACCTTCTTCCTTATGGCCTGCACCTGAGGGGGCTTTTATGCCTCCCAGTCCATCAGGTGAGGCTCATTTTTCCTAATTGACTGCAACTTGTAGTCTTATGCCTCTGCAGTCCTCTTCTTCGTCCCAGTATTTTGGGAATTATAAGGCTTGATGCCCACAACATCAAATTCAGCTTTTCCAATGAATTTATCACCAGTTTCATTACTCTCCTTACATATGTACACTCCCCAAAGAAGTACCATCAGGATCCCATTAAGCATTACTCTCCTTATATATGTATACTCCCCAAAGAAGTACCAAGATGATCCCATTAAGCATTACTCTCCTTATATATGTATAGTCCCCGAAGAAGCACCATAAGGATCCCATTAAGCATTACTCTCCTTATATATGTATTCTCCCCAAAGAAGTACCATAATGATCCCATTAAGCATTAGTCTCCTTATATATGTATACTCCCCAAAGAAGTATCATAAGGATCCCATTAAGCATTTGGCTTTACAGAAAAATTGTGTTTCTCAGAGTTTAAATTGATAACGTTTAAAGACTCTTCTTCCTTATTACTCTGGGACTCATACAGATTTTCATTTCTATGAATGTCATTAACTTTAAAAGGGGTTTTCTTCCTCCTAATACATGACTGATTATGACTGTCTTCACCCCCATTCTGACAGTCAGTTTGAGAAAATAAATGCTCTCTCTAACAAGCCATTACATATTTTGGCATCGGGGATATTCTCTTTCTTGAGGAAGACTACTCCCACAAAATCCTCATGTTCCCCTGGGGCCCTTCTCCTCCCAGTGATCCTCTGGGCCAATACTAATCCTGTGAAATTCTCCTGTTCCCCTGGGGCCCTTCTCCTCCAGGCTAATACTAATCCCGTAACATTTTCCTGTTCCCCTGGGGCCCTTCTCCTCCAGGCTAATACTAATCCCATAATATTCTCCTGGGGCCCTTCTCCTCCAGGCTAATACTAATCCTGTGAACTCCTCCTGTTCGCCTGGGGCCCTTCTCCTCCCAGTGATCCTCTGGGCCAATACTAATCCCGTGAAATTCTCCTGTTCCCCTTCTCCTCAAGGCTAATACAAATCCCGTGAAATTCTCTGGTTCCCCTGGGGCCCTTCTCCTTCCAGTGATCCTCCGGGCTAATATTAATCCTGTGAAATCCTCCTGTTTCCCTGGGGCCCTTCTCTTCCCAGTGATCCTCCGGGCTAATACTAATCCTGTGAAATCCTCCTGTTCCCCTGGGGCCCTTCTCCTCTCAGTGATCCTCTGGGCTAATACTAATCCTGTAAAATCCTCCTTTCCCCCTGGGGCCCTTCTCCTCCCAGTGATCCTCCAGGCTAATACTAATCCCGTGAAATCCTCCTGTTCCCCTGGGGCCCTTCTCCTCTCAGTGATCCTCTGGGCTAATACTAATCCTGTGAAATCCTTCTGTTCCCCTGGGGCCCGTCTCCTCCCAGTGATCCTCTGGGATAATACTGCCCCCACGGTCAGGAAGCATCTGCCTTTCCCTTGCCTCCTGGGAGGATATTTTAGGTAGGGTTTTGTGAGGACTCTGCAGTATTCATCACATAGGGAGGTAGGATTTTAATGTGCTTTTGAACAAATCCGTGTGGACTGTTTCTCAGATGTCCTGGGGAAGAGAATTCCATGCAAGTGAAGCACGAAAAGAGAGGGGAAGCAAAAGGTGGGTCAGGAGCCTCAAGGGTAATCAGGGATGCAGAACAGAGATTGGAAGAAGGCTTGTAGAGTTGCATAGATACCGTGTTGTTTTACTGTGGATAGATTTGTGAACCAGGAGAAGAAATTTAAATCTGGTCCTGTTTTGCATCAGGAGCCATACAGTCTGGTGGCGGTATGAGGGAGTAGGTGTGAAGTAGTTCAAAGAGAGTCCTGGTAGCAAAGGTAATGATCTTGTCGAGTGTACAAAAAGCATAGTTGGGGAGACACAAGAGGATGCCAGCACAGTTGTTTGTTTGTTTATTTATTTGGTATTGCGCGCCAAACCCATTAGGTAGTCGGGCGCAGTAGAAGTCAAGACAGCTTAAGCTTGTTTACATAATGTGAACACAGAAGCATAAAATATACAAGACAGTTTGAAAATAGGTTGCCAGGATGGTTACAGTGGCATACAGAAGGAAGCAAGTTAAGAGACATGCAGCAGAGACAGGAGTGCAAGGTACCGAGAAGGTAAACTAACAGTCATGCGTTCGTAGCCATTTAATTACATTGAGTCTAAATTTAGGATATGGTTGTTCCTTTCTGAGGTCATATGTTAGTGCATTCCAGGTTTGTGCTGCAATAACTGGGAAGCTAGATCCTCCAGCAGTAACACGTTTAAATCTAGGCGTTTCCAAGGTATGGGCATTGGCTGTTCTCGTTGGGCGTGTGGACGATCTTCTATTTATCCTTTCAGCAAGGTAGGGTGGGGCCAAGTGGTTTAAGTATTTGGAGGTAAGGGAGGCTGTTGTTAGAAGTATCCTGTCAGATATTTTTAGCCAATGAACCTCACTTCTGGCATCAGAGATGTGTTCTCTCCTGGGGATATTCAGGGCTGCTCTTAGGGTGTTGTTTTGCATTCTTTGTATTTTATCGATGATATTTTTGTTGGCACCTGAGTAGAGAGCATTACAGTAGTTTAATCTCGACATTACAAGGGCATTGGCCAAGGTGATGCAACTCGAGGTAGAGAGGAATGGTCTGCAAGCTCGGATAAGCTTACAGGTATAAGCTGTGGAGGATGCGATTGAGTTGACTTGTTTCTTAAGCGAGAGAGTGGCATCAAGATAGAAGCCTAGTGTTTTGACCACTGGCATTACCTTGATGAGATTGTTGTCGATATTGAAGGCGGTATAGTTAGGGCTACTTTTTTTATGTTAGTTTCAGAGCCTAGGATTAGTATCTCAGTTTTATCGTCATTCAGGCAGAGGCCATGAGATGCCATCCATGCCTGAATGAGGAGGTATACTCTGTTTACTAAGGCTGTGTCCTCCAAAAAGTTGCCCGAAAGAGGGATGAGGATCTGGGTATCATCTGCATAATTAGTGTAGGTGATACCCAGTCTGTCCAATTTGTCGAACAAAGGCTTAGTAAAGATGTTATACATAGTGGGTGAGACACAGGATCCTTGGGGTACTCCACAGGAGATTTGAGTTGGGTCAGCAGCCGTTTGTGGGGAAAAGACTCGCATTGTCCTGTTGGCCAGGAAGGATTGGACCCAGGCTATGGCTTCCCCTGAGAAGTGTGCTGCCGACCTGAGATGGTTACATAAAACTGCGTGATCCACTAGGTTGAACGCTGCAGAGAGGTCCAGGAGAAGTAGCATAGCTGTTTGTCTCTTGTCCTTCAACTCGTCAATTTGAGTCTTAAGGTCTAGCAGGGCAGTTTCCGTACCGTGGAGTGGGCAGAAGCCAGACTGTCGTGATCCTAGTAGGTGATTAGCTTCTAAGTATTCCTGAATTTGAATATAGGCTACTCTATCAATAATTTTAAGTAGAAAGGGGACAGTAGTAATTGGTCTATAATTGGTAGGGATGGTAGGGTCTAGTGTTTGTTTTTTAAGCAGGGGGAGGATCCAGGATTCTTTGAGGTTATTGGGTACTGTTTTGGTTTTAAAGGAAGTGTTTATGAGCTTGGAGATAAATGGGGCAAGGTCTCTAGCTGCATCCTTTATTATTTGTGCCGGGCAACTGTCGCCCTTGCAGTTAGATGGTTTTAGAGAGAGAATGATTTTTTCCATGTCAAGAATAGAGATTTTTTTAAAGGTAAATGGAGTAGTTGTGTTACACCCTGTGTCAGGGGATGGTTGTTGCTCGGAGGGGGGCAGAGAGGCTTTTTTGATTGCTATTTTCTGGTGGAGAGTAGTGATTTTGTTTAGGAGGGCTTTTTGAATTTCAGTGCACCATGGCTTGTCCTTCGGGACAGTGTCTACCTGTGGAGTTGGGACTTCCATCTCACGGAGGATGGAAAACAGTTCCTTAGTGTTGGAGCTAGCTTTTGCAATTCTATGATCGAATATATTTTTTTTGTGATGGTTATTTCTTTTTTGTAGTATTTGGACAGTTCTGTTAATTTAGCCTTATTGACAGTAGTTGGTGAGTGGCGCCAGATCGTTTGCAATTTTCTTTTCTGTAATCTCAACTCTTTAAGTTGAGGTGTGAACCATGCGTTGAGGTGGGATTTTTGTCTGGCTTTGCGCATTTTTGTGGCGCGGCGAAGTCCAAGGCTTGGGACATGGCAGTATTGAAGGTTTCCACTAGAGATTTAGGGTCAGCATTATTGTTAACGTTATTCAGAGAAGGGAGGAGGTGCGGCAGTAGTTTTTCTGCTGTGATGTCGTTTCTGCTTCTTGTGGGGAGTGGGGGTGCCATCTCAATGGTCTTAGGACTAAGGAGGTCGAGTGTGGCTGAGAAAGTAATGAGGTTATGGTCGGACCATAATTGTGGTACATTATCTGTAATAATAATGTTACAGTTCGAGTCAGCCACCCAATCCAAGGTTCTACCTTTGATGTGGGTGGGGGATAGTACTTTTTGTGAGAGTCCATGATCTTTGAGAAGTGCAGCTATAGCTTGGGTGTGTTTGTTTCCAGCCTCATTGAAGTCGAGGTTGAAATCCCCCAGTAGCAGGGTTTGTGAGTGGATTTTAGTGTTGCTAGTTATGATATCTGTAAGGTCCTCCTCAAAGGTTCCTAGTGGGCCAGGAGGTCTGTATATCAGGTGTATCGTTAAAGTACGGTTGTTGGATAGGGGAAGTTTAGCCGTGAGAACTTTGCATGAGGGACATGTAGTTGGAGTGGCAAGTCTAATGGAGAGGTTAGTTTTGGCGATGATGGCTAAGCCGCCACCACAAGAGTTAGGCCTATCCACTCTGAGTATCTGGTAGCCCTCGGGTATTGCTATCATAAGGGCAGGACCTGCCGCATCATGGAGCCAGGTTTCAGTTACGGCTAGTAAGCCTAGATTCTCATTGTGTGGTGTGTCTGCAATTTCAGAAGCATGGGCTACTAGGGATCTGGCGTTGATAAGTGATCCAAATAGAGATAGTGTGCCTTTATTAGTAGGGTAGGGGGGAAGTTTGGTTTCTGGTTTATAGAGCCGGGATAGTCTGGATCGAAGTCTCATATTTCTATCCAGAGGAGGGCCCGTTAGGAGGGTGGCTAGAGACATAGTGACTAGGAGGCTAAGTGTAAATACTACAGGTAGGGTTCTCAGGTTGTCAAGCATGTTCAGGGCTATGCCGTGGGTTTCAGATGGTGTTTTGGGTCAGGTGAGATTCATTTAGTAGACTAGTAGCAGGTTAGTGTTGATTGTACAACAATTGGACTAGTGGGTTGGGGTAGGCAAAGAAATACGTTGCACAAGTAGGCTAGTGTCAATAGCACAAGTAGGCTAATATCAATTGCATAGGTAGGCACATATCGATTGCACAGGTAGGCTAATATCAGTTGCACAGGTAGGCTGATATCAGTTGCACAGGTAGGCCAGTATCAGTTGCACATGTAGGCTAATATCAATTGCATAAGTAATATCAATTGCACAGGTAGGCTAATATCAATTGCACAGGTAGGCTAATATCAGATTGCACAGGTAGGCTAATATCAATTGCACAGGTAGGCTAATATCAATTGCACAGGTAGGCTAATATCAATTGCATAGGTAGGCTAATATCAATTTCACAGGTAGGCTAATATCAATTGCACAAGTAGGCCAGTATCAATTGCACAAGTAGGCTAATTTCAATTGCACAGGTAGGCTAATATCAATTGCATAGGTAGGCTAATATCCATTTCACAGGTAGGCTAATATCCATAGCGTAGGTAGGCTAATATCAGTTGCACAGGTAGGCTAATATCAATTGCACAGGTAGGCTAATATCAATTGCATAGGTAGGCTAATATCAATTGCACAAGTAGGCTAATATCAGATTGCACAGGTAGGCTAATATCAAATTGCATAGGTAGGCTAATATCAATTGCATAGGTAGGCTAATATCCATTGCACAGGTAGGCTAATATCCATTGCATAGGTAGGCTAATATCAGTTGCACAGGTAGGCTAATATCAATTGCATAGGTAGGCTAATATCCATTGCACAGGTAGGCTAATATCCATTGCACAGGTAGGCTAATATCATTTGCATAGGTAGGCTAATATCAGTTGCACAGGTAGGCTAATATCAAATTGCACAGGTAGGCTAATATCAGTTGCACAGGTAGGCTAATATCAGATTGCACAGGTAGGCTAATATCAGTTGCACAGGTAGGCTAATATCAATTGCATTAGGTTGGCTAGTGAGCAGATTGGATAGGTGAGCAGTAGTGCGTATAATCAAGCCTGGGCTGGTTACAAGCGTTGACGTTGTTGCTAAGGCACACTAGTAACACCTAGATTTGAGAAGAGGCAATATGGCTAGTGGCGATGAGTAGCACCTAGATTTGACATTGGGCAATGTTGTAGAAATACACTGGCAACACTTAGATTTGAGAAGAGGCAGTGTGGCTAGCGGCAATGGGTAACACTTAGATTTGACAGGCAATAATGGCAATGTGGCAGAAATGCACTAGTAACACCTAAATTAGATAAGGCAATATGGCTAGAGATTAGCGTGGGTCGGCGGTTGCAATAGTCAGATACTGTGATCGTGATGACGTTTGTGTCCCTTGCCGTCTGGTAACCACAAGCGAAATTAGCATGGGGATAGTACGGAAAGTATGTAGAGCGGGCACTGGTATGTTATGTTCTTTCTCCAATCGTTAGAAGTCAGTTTTCATGAAAATTAATTGTTGCTATCACAGTTGTGGTGAGGCACTATGGACGAGACCAGGACTAATAGGGGTACGTAGTACTTAGGGAGGCTGTTAGATTCTTACCATCACTTCGTCACGCACTAATTACAAAGTTGGCCGGATGCACCCGGGCAACCACTGCGCGAACAGGCGCAGAACAGGGCCTTTTCCTCCACAGGCCTTCTCCAGCTGCAGGCCGGCTTCCGGATGTACGGCAGACAAATGTGACACCCGTTGCCTAGCAACGCATTGGGCGGCCATTTTACAGCCAGGCAGCATAGTTTTGCATCGGAAAGGGCGTCCTCAAACAAAGTAAGCAGATTAACTGCAAAATATTTTCAAATCAATACTGCTCATCAGGTTGGGGCATCATCAGCACAGGGGTGCTCACCTCAGCACTATGGTGGTGTCGAGCGAGGTACGATCAACAATGCTCAAGGGAGCCCACGTGGCTGGGTCACTGGGCTTGATGATCGATCGGCGGATGAGGGGGGAAGGGGCTCCTGCCGTCTCCACGGTCTCAATGGTATGTCCACTTTAGAGGAGGCACTTTCCCCAACACCCTTACACACCACCTAATTTCGCCAATCTCTTTTTTAACCCCACTCCCTTAGCAGGAACAGCACTCGTCCTTTGGTTGGCTGACACTTCCCATGCTTCTTTCGATCCATTGTCACCCAGGATCAGTTAAGGTGCAGCCACCCCTGCCTTGCACCTACTGCTCTCACATGTTCAACATCTTCCGGTTCACTGCAATCTTCCTAACCTACAATAGGTTGCCTGATGTTCTACTCTGTCACTACTTCTGATGGTTGTTGAGGGGTAGGGGGGTGTAAGGGTAAATACATAACGGCTAATGCCATAAACTCTGCTTAACACATGTCTCACTTCTCAACTAATTCAGATTTCAGGAGCACATGGTGCCCAGCTGCATCATCATAAATTGGTATGCTGGACTCAGCATCACCCTCACATCAACACATCAACACCCGAATCCCATTTGAATTCCACAGTGAAACAGCACTCGCCCATGCTTCAAACCTCCTCACCACTCCCACCAGTCTCTCGGATTTCTGATGCCTTCTGCACTGTTGCCAACGTCTTCCTTTTTGACTGTTGCACCACCTGGCTTGTATTGCTACCTACTTACTGAAATGCCTATTTTTCTCCTCCTTGCGTTCCACAACATCATCTTTATCCCCTCTATCAGAAGAGTTCCTCAAGTGTCTATTCTTTGACCTCTACAAGTTACTCTTTACATCCAGCTCCTAAGCATGCACTTCTCCTGCTGTGGGTTCCTGTAGAAGCTCATAGCCAAATACTTTTCTCTTTCCATCCTTTAACCAGAGCGTTCTTCCCACAGCACTGATTATCTGTCTAAAATTCCCCCGTGTGTGACAATTTACCACCTAATACTTTCTCCAAAAATCGGGTCATCACCACCAGTGCCTTTCCGCAAATTCTCTTCTCTTTCCCTCAACCATGATAGGTTCACATTCCCCATGGCTCGGAACCCAGAGTGACCTTTCTAACTCCAATACCAAGACAGGTGGATTCTGGCTTGGCACAATGTTTTTATGCCCTGAATGAGGCAGGAGGATGAAACATTTTTAGGTACGAGTTTTGCCAGCAGGTGGAGCACCTTCATGAGAAGGTGTTGGGACAAGGAACTGATATTTTATTTATTTGTTTGCGTGTTAGGCAGTTTTAAACAGATTTAATTGGTTGGGGGGACATTGGATTGAAGTACATTAAAAACACAAATATAAATATAGCAGGGGAAGGAACGGTCGAACCTACAATGCCTTGTGAATATTCAGACTGTGCAAGTACAGGAATAGGGCATCGGAGTAGGTGCTGGGGTGTCCATGCTCATGAGTGTCTACATGGAGGTAATGCAGACTCCCGTGCAAAAAACAGAGGAATCACTGTCCCGTGCAAAGAATCAGCAGAGGGATCAAAACCCTGTGCACAAATCAGAGGAATCACAATGCCATGCAAAAAGCACAAGTTATGTGATTAATCTGATGGCATCATCACTCCTTTACCAGCGGTGACCTCCTCCCATGTGGCCAGGGGACGGCTGTCGGTACCCAAGCCTGACCCCGGGGGCGGTTATATGAGGGAGAATCACATGGGAGAGATTGCCTCCAGGAGAGGGTTATGGCATTGCCGGGTGAGACATGGTATTCCCTTTCCTTTCTGAAGATACATCTCCAATTCCCCATAGCCTATTGTAACACCTCCCCTCTTTCCCCCATGAGAGTAGTACAAATCATGTTACACCCCGAAGGCCAACTCTCAAAATCTAAAGGGCCATGTAAAATTACAAAACACTTTTTCCAGCTCCATCTACTCTTCTTCCGAACGTAGTCTGCCTTTTATACCCATTGCAAACATTCATACAGTGTATTCAGGAAGGCACTACTATTCCCACAACACTGGGATGAGGAAGAGGAGCGGAGTAATGCAGAGCACAGGTATCCACGAGCACAAGCAGCACTCTAGTGGCAGCAAGCGCACACCTGTGTCCTGTAAGGAAGGCATGGCATCAAAGTAAGTCAGACACAAGTGATCAGAGTTCAAGGGTGTTTATTGCACAGTAAAAAATGTGAGAGATAAATGCTTGATCTAAATCTAAGATGGGGGCAAGCTACAACCATTAAACAATAATAATAATAATAATAATACAGTCCTAGTGCAGTCTAATCAGATAAAAAAGGGCCTATACTAAAAAAATAAAACTATTGCCAATCCTTACAGCTATGCTACAAGCTAGTGTGGGATAATGTTCACAAGAAAAGAAAGAGTGTTCACAAAATGATACGTCAGGATGCTATGGTCCGGGTCTCCCTTCACCACTTTTTTAGCACAGGACAAGGCGGGACTCTTGAGCACAGAACACTTTAGGGTTTCTCCAGCACAAGCTTACAGTTTCTTTCCACAATATCAGGGCCTCCTGTACCCAAGTCTTGCTCATGCAAAGTCTGTTGCTTCAGAGGACCTGATAGCTATAGACACAAAACAAAAGTTCCTTCTATTAATCTTCACGTCGGCCTATTATCCTTTCCCCTTGGATCCCCCTCAGCCGGGCTCCGATCCTTTTTCGCAAAGTTAGCCTCCCTCAATCTGGCTCAAACCATCAACTCACTGTGGACATCCCTCAGTTGGGTTCATGTTTGTCATCACAATGTTCACAGGTATCTTACTATTTACCCCACTTCGAAGGCATCCCTCAGTCAGGTTCACGTTTGCCAATTATAACAGTTCACTTCGTTTTCACAACATGTCAAAGACTTTCGACTGTACAAGGGGCTTGGCTTGACCCTCGTATGACCACTTTTACACTTCACGCTCACCTCTGCTAGGCCTCTTGGTCTCTGTAGTTTCACTAACCAAAAGGTTCTTAGTTCAATAATTGCTCTTTCTTTCAGGTGAGGGGTGCCAGCTTGAGTCTTTCGAATGAGCACCCATGTGACACTGGACCACTCTATTGCTGGTAGCGATTTCACTCACAAAATACCTTTATTATCCTCACATACAATGTTGCCACTGCAACCTTGAGCCGAACACAGTCTGGTCTACTATCCACTTCTTCCGACTGGCTGTGCTGAACTCATTGGCATTTCTTTCGCCACTGGCGTCAAGGATGGTACTACGATGGCAACCACTTCTCCCCGCCCTGGCAATCAGTGTGGGAGGGATCCACATACCGCTGACATCTGACCCCACTCACCAGCTGCGATTCCCAGTGTTATGTTTCCTTTCACTGAGGTTTTGCAGGTCTGGGTTGAAAAGAGCAAGGGTAATTTCCTCCTTTCTCCATTTTAACTGCTGTCCCGGAATGGCTGCTTCCTCGTGCGTTCAGACTTGCTCAAGTGTGCTCTCATTTTCGTAAATCTCCCCCCGTCTCACCTGGGATCGCTTCTTGCTCTGTTCGGCGGGAGGATTCCTCTTGTGGATGGATCGGGTCTTGTATAGGCTTGCTCGAGTCTCGTCCGGCTGCAGAGGGCGTTCAGCGTTCCAGGAAGCTTGCAGTTCCAGGATGTCCAGGAAAAAAGTAGCGGTCACTAGGGATGAGGATTCCAGGAGCAGAATTAGAGGGAAGGGGTGAAGGGAAGGAAGAAGGAACCAGAAGATTCCGATGGTCTGTGCGTTCCTGAACTGGATATCTAGCACCCAGAAGTAGGTGTCGCCATTCAGTGAAGGCTTGGCGGATGGCCAACAGTTCCTTCTCCAGGACGGAATAGTGTGTCTCGTTGGGAGTCAGGGTTTGTGAAAGGTAAGCAATGGGGTGTTCCAGTTTATCCTCAAGTTCCTGTTTCAAGACTGCTCCTATGGCGTAGTTAGAGTCATCCGTTTCCACTAGGAATGGGCGATTTATGTCGGGTTGGGCCAGGATGGGGCCTTGCGTGAACTCTGTCTTTATTCATTGGAATGCTTTATCTTGCGGTGTAGACCAGATAAAGGGGGTGTCTTTCTTCAAGAGAGCAACGATCGGCTGTACGATCTCGGAAAAGGTAGAAATAAACTTCCGGTAAAAGCTGGCGAGCCCCAGGAAGGATTGTACTTGTTTCACAGATGTGGGAGCGGGCCAAGCCAGTATGGCCTTTACCTTTGAAGGGTCCATACCAATTCCTTCTGGACTAAGGATGAATCCTAGGTAGTGAACAGAAGTAACCTGAAACAAGCATTTTTCGGGTTTGGCTAAAAGTTTGTGTTCACGAAGTTGTCGTAGTACTGCCTTTACATGTTCTTCATGCTTTAGAGGATCCTTGGAAAAAATCAATATGTCATCCAGATAGACAATGACGAAGAGGAACAACATGTCAGAGAACACCCTATCCATAAAACGCTGTAAGACTGCGGGAGCATTAGCTAGTCCAAAGGGCATGACTAGATATTCATAGTGACCAAAGGGTGTTCTAAAGGCTGTTTTCCATTCGTCTCCTTCCCGGACACGGATTAAGTGGTAGGCACCCCGGAAATCCAACTTCGTGAATATTACGGTGCCTCTCACAGCTTCCAGGATATCCGAGATCAGGGGAAAGGGTATCGATCTTTGAGTGTGCATTGATTTAAGCCTCGATAGTCGAAGCAAGGTCTGAGTTCCTTGGTATCCTTCTTGGGAACGAAGAACAACGAAGCATCCGCTGGAGATTTCGAGGGTGTTATGGTGCCGTTTTCAAGATTGGTGTCTAAGTATTCCCGAAGGGACTTTTTCTCAGGTTCGGAAAGAATGAGCATTCTGCCGAAGGGAATTACTGCTGAGGGATCTGTATCTATGGCACAGTCTTCGGGCCTGTGAGGGGGTAAGGCTTGGACTATGGCAGTAGAAAATACATCAGCATTTCCCTGATAGGCCTCTGGAACTTGTATGATATTGGACACCATGAGTGGTGTTTCTTGGTCTCTTGGTGGTTCTTTAGGAGGTGTCGAGGAGGGATCCAGGGATAGACAATGGGACATACAGAACTCTGAGCCCAGGAATGATGATCCTGCTGTCCAATTGATATACGGATTGTGCTTTTGTAACCAGGGCATACCCAAAACCATGGGGTAATGGGCTGACCTAATGATGTTGAATGTAATCCGCTTGTGATGATGGTTTATGGAAAGTTGGATCTCTTTAGTCTGCAGGCATATGGGTCCTGAAGAGAGGGGTCTTCCGTCAATTGCTTCCACCGGCTGCATGGTGTTTCGTGTCTCGTACGGAATATGATGACTAACAACCCAGTCTTGATCAATGAAAATTCCCATAGCTCCGCAGTCCACCAAGGCCAGAATGGGATAGGTCTTGTTCTTGGAGGGCGACAGGAAGGCCTGTAGTATCACCAAATTGTTTTGTCCAGGAGAGTTCAAGGATGGAATTGATGTGGAGCAAACATCTGTCTCCCGACACCTCGCTCCATCTAGGATCGGGAGCTGGCATTTCCCGAATGCCGTGGAGGGGCTAGAGGGCATTCTCTAACAAGGTGTTTATCCGAGGCACAATACATGCAAAGGCCTGTATGGATCCTTCTACTCCTTTCATGTGGGGAAATAGGCCCACGGAAGGCTCCTATTTGCATGGGTTCTGGATCTATGTCAGGGTTTGGGGCAGGATTGGTTTTTACAGAAGTCTCAAGGGAATTCTTTTGAAAGGGTGTCTTGGTCTTTCTTCTTTCAGGCTTTCTTTCCTGGATTCGGAAGTCTATTTGCATGGCTAGATCCATAAGAGCCTGGAATGAGCTAGGACGAGCCACCCTGGCTTATTCGTCCTTAATATCCTCGTTTAGAACCCTGTGAAATAGAGTGAAACTTGCTTCTGAGGACCAATCCGCTTCCTTGGCCAGTTGTTTGAATCTAGTACCGTACGTTAGCATATCCTGAGATCCCTGTCGGAAATCAAGTAACCGCTCCTGAGCACTAAAAACCTGTTCTGGGCGGTCGAACATAGTCTTGAGTGCCTGAATGAATCCATCATAATCATCCAGGAGGGCATCTCCTGAGTTGACTAAGGGAGTGGCCCAGGTCAACGTGTTCCCTGTGAGGTGTGAGATTATGAAGCCCACTTTTGCCCGGAAGTTGAAAAATAATAGGGCTCAAAAGTAAAATGCACCAAGCAGGAATCCAGGAATCCACGTAAGGATTTTGCCGAGCCATCATATTTGTCTACCACTCCACCCAGTAACACACTGTCCTTGTTAGCGGGGTCGCGAGACAAAACAAGCTGTTTTAACGCAGCATTCTCAGCTTTCAAGTTCTGTACTTCAGTTGTGAGTTCTTGCATGCCACGCATAAGGTCCTGGACTGCTTTCTCCATAGCAGTATCAGTGTCGGTCGTTTGGCGTCTCAAACTGTCATAAATCTCCCCCGTCTCACCTGGGATCGCTTCTTGCTCTGTTCCGCGGGAGGATTCCTCTTGTGGACGGATCGGGTCTTGTATAGGTTCGCTCGAGTCTCGTCCGGCTGCAGAGCGCGTTCAGAGTTCCGGGAAGCTCGCAGTTCCAGGATGTCCAGGAAAAAGTAGCGGTCGCTAGGGATGAGGATTCCGGGAGCAGAATTAGAGGGAAGGGGTGAAGGGAAGGAAGAAGGAACCAGGAAACTAGGAATAGTGGTTTCGCCGAACAGCACACACACGTCAAGTCACTACCTAATGATAGCGTTGAGACGCGCGGGGCCGCGGGGGCGTGGCCAATTTATAGAATGTGCCATGTGCGACGTGAAGGCTGGTGCGAGGCAAGTCACTTGGCACGGCCATGTTGGGAGTAACCAGGAATACAAGCCCCGTCGCGATAAGGACCAGGAAGTTTAGAAGGGGCAAGTTCTATGGGTCATGACACTCGTGAGCCGCCTTTTATCCCAGTGGGGAAGGGAAAGAGCAGTCAGGTGTGTGCTTTTATCGGCAATTGCCTGACCCTTGTGTTGGGACATGCCAGGTAAACGGCTCTGGTGTTAGTCCGTTATTTTTCACAGTGTGAGAAAGTGTTTGTGTTGGAAAGGGGGCAGGGTTAGAGCTTCTACGTATCCTACAGGGGTGGTGGGGAAAAGGTGTCATAAAGAAGGGGATACCGCATCTCACCCTTCTGTGTTCAACTTCCATGCCCAAAGACCACTCCATCCATGTGATCCCCCTGCACTGGTCCACCCCCAAGAACTGGATCCAATAGCGATGACCGTATCCTGGCCATCTGGAAGACAGATGCTCAGGGACTAACAGGTGAGACACCTTCAGATATCTCTCATAGTTTTGGATATTTGAATCACTCAAGCAAGAAACGCAAGCAGGCTGCTCGCAGGAGAGAGTTGCTCGTCTCCGTGCAAAGTGAGGTCTGGAAGGACATTGGTGAAGCCAACCGGGCCAGGAACCTGAAGGGAGAAGGCTGCTAGAAGCGGATGACAGCAGGAACGCGAAAAGCCACTGGAGGGCTCCTGGGCACTTGCTGGCGTTGGAGCACAGCGCTTTGCTCACCGGAATCCCATGCGAAGCAGAGAAGCACAGCAGAAGCTTCAGGAAGCATGAAAACAGCAGAGAAATGGTTGCAAGCAGAAAGCAGCAGGAGACCATCAACAGAAGACCGTAGAAGAAACAAGATGCCTTCAAGAACCGGTGCATCCATGAAGGGGCATCCATAAAGAGAAAACCGGGGTGTATTGGCGGCTGCACCAAACTTAAATTACTGATAGCGATGCCAAGAAAGAGAAAAAAGTAATGGTTTCTAAAACCAGAGAAAGACTGAACGAGCAGATTTCTAAGAGGAGAGACTTTCAAGTTCGTCAATACATGCTGCAAGCATAAAAGAGACAAAGAGACAATATATAAGAAACTAATTCTATTTGCCAAAGAGGCTAAAAAGTGGGCAGGAGTTCACATAAATATATAACTTTAATGTGATATAGAATGAAAGAAAATTCAAACTTTACACATAATAAACAATTGTTCATTAATAACAATAACAAACAAAAAGGAATAAACAAGTACTTTTCAGCACAATAAATATGAAATGTAAATAAACAAATGATAATACGTCAAATATAACACTAGTAATAAACAATATTATTGTCATCTTTACCCCAAGTGTTAGACAAATTTATGCATGTTGATCGATAATGTACATATTTACAAAACTACTCACATCGAAATCATATATTGGACAGAATTTATGATATGCCAATAACAGGTCACAAAATAGCACAAGCTTTCTTCACATTACAGTGCTTAACTTATTCAAATCAGAAGGCCCAACTTTGATTCAATTTTTAGCCATATATTATAGAGGGCTATGAACAAATGCATGTTGCAGGTGTTTGTGCAATATAGCCAGAACGACGTTTCACAGATGGTTAAAGGGTTGTGAACAAATTCCGCAAGGTATAATGCTATTGTGTTAGTTAATGTCAGGCATTCCGTGAGGGGATGTTTGGCTGTCGCCAAGCATTCTGGTAACTTACATAGGCAGCAAATTCGCTCATGGACAGGGATATTTTCCCTGACTCCCAAATTCCTCAGAGTGGGTAGTTGTTCCAATCTAAACAAAATGATAAATCGTCTGAGTCTTTTCGTAGGACAGAGGTTCAAATAGGCTTGGGGCTTCATATAGGTGTACAATCTATATTTGATGAATTGATAGCTTTTAAGGGTGCTCAGATGTGCAAAGTTCTCGAGCCAATCCCAAAGGTCCACCCTTTTCCCAAGTACATTTTGGACCTCCTTAGTATAAGCTGCCCCTCTATGTGTCCAACCTATATCAGCAAGACATGTTGATATTCATTTGAATAGGGGTGATGTGGTATGTTTTTTGACCACTTCCTGATGTATCACAGACAATAGGGGATTACAGCAGCCACTAGTCATCTTAAGATAGAATCCGGCTCTCTTTTTGAGTACAATTGCTTTTAATGATGGAAGACCCATTTCTAATCTTATCAGAGCCATTGGTACTCCTGGGGATAATCCCAATATCCGACGCCAGAATTTACCTTCCATCACTTGGAGCCAAGCCAAATCAAAAGAGAGAAGGGCCTCAAGTCCATAGGTGATCATAGGTACAAACACTTGGATGTAGAGGTGCCGCGTCCCCCAGAGCGTATAACCACCCTGCTCGTTTGAAAATGCAGCAATCAGTCCAGTGACTTGCGCTGCCATGATTTTGCGTCCTTATCTACAGTAAAGGTAATCACCATAAGGCTCAATTCCGAGGTAAGGATAGGAGGGTGCATACGGAATATTAATTTGACCCACCATCAAGTTAACTCGGGATGTTCTTTTCCCAGTGAATCTGAGCACTTTGGTCTTGTCTAGGTTGATAGTCAGACCATTAAGATTAGCATATTCCCATAGAGTGGTAGCGGAGCGCCGAAGCCCACTGATGGTATCGTCAAATACTACCAGGTTGTCGGCGTATGCTAGTACAATACAAGGCGCCTCACCAATTTTCGGAGGACAATTATCAGTTTCAGCTACCACTGCAGGGATATCGTATACATAGAGGTTGTATATCAGGGGTGCGGTAACACATCCCTGCTTTACCCCTCTATTCTTGGGCACCTTTTGGGTCATGTTGCCTTCTTGATTTAACCTGAGACGGGCCAAAGTGTTTTGGTGCAGGAGTCTCAGGTAGTACAAGAGACCTGCCGGGCATCCCATTGTCTCAAGTTTCTGCCACAATCTGTCTCTAGGGATGGAATCAAAAGCAGACTTGAAGTCAATGTAAAGGGCATGCAGAGGAGGTTGCCCCTTAGTAAGTGCCCGTGTGTGAAATATGTCCATCACCATGAGGTTATGTGATGTAGAGAAGTCGTGCCGGAATGCACACTGAAATTTGCTAAGTATGTTGGCCTCATCTACCCATTTCTGCACTTTGCTTAACAATAGTGAGGCACAAAGTTTACCTGTAACATCCAACATAGAGAGAAGCCCATAGTTATTGGGATCGGCAGGGTTGCCCTTTTTAAAAAAGGGAATAAGGATGGCTGTTTGCCAAGATTGAGGGATTCTCCCCTGCGCTAGAATTTTTTCGAAAAGTATGGAGAATAACTCTGCCCAAAATTCAGGGAAATTCAATTACCACATTTGCCAGCCCATTATGGCCAGGTGCTCTTGAGGATTTAAGATCTTTTATTTTATTTAAGATAATTCCAGGGGATACTTTGAAAGGCAGGGAGATAGGGGCCTTGTTCAGAGATGTTTTAAGCAACTTGGTCTCCCCTACATTACGTCCTTCTAAGAATTTTATCTAGGCCTCCTCACTGATGGGATTGATTAATTGAACTTTGCCATTCTTCCTAGTCTCGTTCAATAGAGACCAAATGCTGCAGGAGTTCCTAGAGCAGATAGACTGCACTAGCTTTAAATAGGCACAATTTCTCTCAGTCTTCTTTATATGCTTAACGCTGGTTCTATAGCAATTTTTAGCTCTTCTAACTCTCTTGCAGTAAAGAGCTGCTGGTAGGTTCAAGTTCTTAATGCTACGAATTTCAGCTCTCAGCCCTCTCTTGGCATCTCTGATTCCTTTATTGTAGGGGCGACTAACACCCTCTGTTCTTATCATGTAGCCCATTTTGGCCACAGCATGTTTTCCCAAAAATGCCAGAATTCATTCTTCAATGGCATTAATGGTCATGTTGTTAAAGTTCAGAGAGCCAACAGAGGAGGTGTATTTGAGGGCTGCCATAGCTGATCGAATATTCTTTTCCGACCATATGATTCTAGAGCCTGAACTATTGATGTTAATAGTACCAATATTCAATGTAGGAGTAGTGTGGATAGGTAATCGAAGAAAACATTGGAGCATCGCATGGTCACTCCAGTTGTTATTGGTTACTTTCATGTCAACAACTTTCGATTGCATTTCAGGGCACATGAAAATATAATCCAGAGTGCTGGATGCTAACCTATTTGTCCAGGTATGTTTCCCCTGCCTATCACTAGGCAAGCGCCCATTAATCATCTCAAGATCCCAGTAAGCAAACATTTGTAACCAGCCCAGCCCCTCAGCCTCTCTTTTATCGTGGACAATTAGGCATGTTGTGCTAAGATTCGAGTTAGACGATATATAGCCCTCGCCTGTCACGTGGCAGTTGAAGTCCCCCATGACCACCACTGCCACGTTACCAGGTTTCAATGTCCAAGATGACATTAGGTCCTGAAGTGCTTCTTGTAAAGGTTCTCCTAAGACTGCTCACGGTGCGTTGTAAAGGTTAACAAGGAGAAACCTAAGAGAGCAACTTTCTTCTTCATATTCAACCTCTACCGCCATAAGGTAATCCTCGACATCACAATGCACCCTTCGAGAAACCACTGTATTAACCACCCCAATATGTAGACCACCAAAGGGGTGACCCCTTGTACCCCGTTTTGCGAAAGATTGATGCACAACAAAACCATCCCATAGCAGAGGGTCCATTGCCCAGGTCTCTTGAAGACAAATACAGCTGTGTTTATACAGAAGGTCGATGGAACCTTCCGTTCTCAATAAATGGACAAAGCCTCTGCAGTTCCACGTAAGAAGGGAAAAGGCTCAGTGATTGTGTAGCACCCCAGGGGGATTCCATCAGCCAATTTAATACTTGTTGTACTTCAGCGAGTTCAAGATTTTTCGCTTCGACTGGCTTGGCACAAATATACACTGGGACCGAAGCTGTAATGTCCTCCCGGCCAATGATCGTATCAGGTTAATTCAAGTCCACATCAATATCGACGTCAATGGTCCTCAGTTCCTCTTTGTATTTCCTGATCAGCCGTGCTGTCGACTAAGATCGCGATCCAGTTTCCGAGTTGTTCAAAAGATCCTCATCTAAATCTGGGCTGATAGCTTTTTCTTCCGGCACGAGCCAGCCAGAAAGGGAACCTTTAGACGTAGGCACCCATGCGGCAGATCCAGCTAATCTCTTTTTGGCCTTTTTCGAGCGGGTATCCAGCCCTGTCTGTGGCACAACCGTGGGCAGTAAGGCACTTGTTTTAGATTTTTTGTTTTTAAGAGCCTTCCTCACCAGTCTACGTTGTTTCCTTGAGTAGAAAATAAAGGGACTTTGTGCCATCTCAAGGTCTCCAAACTTCTCCCGGGTTTCTTCATAGGTTTCAGCGTTGATGATGGATTCTGCGGGCTCTGCTACAACTTCTTCCACAGTGCCCTGGTCATCGCTTTCTTCCACAATGTGCAAGGCATCAGATAGGTTAGCTTCCGCCTCTTCACAGAGATGGTCCTTCTGTTCTAACGCCATGGTAAGGATGTTAGTATTGGTCAAAATGCACCCTGACATTTGCAGCAAGATCTTAAATGCAAATTGAAGAGCAGCAACCGATGATTGGAGCTCGGCAACCTCAGATGATCTGGGGTGTTGGCAATCCAAATCATCGTCCTGCTTATCTGGTGCGTCCTCCATAGATGCTAGATTAGGGGAAGCAGACAGTCGTCCACTGCTTCAAATGGAATTATTTAGTCCAGGAGGAGTGCTCATGTTGCTAATGTTATGAGGTAGTGAGCCACTGGCAATCGTAAGTGGAGTTTGTGATGACATCCCTCTCTGAATATTTAAACACAAATCTAAGAGAGAATTGTTATCAATGTCTTCAAAATTGGTATTATTCTATGTATTGTTGCCACTAGGGCCAGGGACTACGGTTTCCTCAATGGTGGTTGAGTTTATTTCCAGAGGTGGATTTACTGGAAAAAACTCAGTAATAGCACCTTGATCCACCGGCTTGGTATATTTCGTATTCTTCTTATACTTAACAACATTCGTATCAGACGCCATGGGCCTCATTACATGGACGGCGGTAAGGGTTAACGGTCACCGTTAATGGTACCGGTGACTGTTAATCCTTACTGCCTTACTACGAGGTCCCTTTGCGGGTTGTAGACTTTAACGCCTGCTTTTTGCAGGCGTAAAAAACCAACCCACAAAGGGACCAGGGAGCTAATTACGGTACCGCAATTTGCGGTGCCGTAATTAGCACCTTCCCCATTCCCATTATGCCCTATGGGACAAAAATGGGAATGGGGAAGGGCAATGCGGGAAGGGGGAATTACCGCCCCACCAACCTTGGAATAGGGCGGTAATTCCCCTTTCCTCCAAGGCGGTTCCGGTATTTTACCGGCATGGACCAAGGTGCTAATAGCACCTTGGTCCACCACCTTCCGTGTAATGAGGCCTCATGTTCTCCTTAGAAGGAAGAGTCTTCGTTTTCCACAGATTGTAATTCAATTTGGATGACCTTTTCCCCTGCTGCATATCGGTGAAAGGTAAATGGTAAGATTCACCCGACTTATCTGCCCAAAGTACAACAGACTCTCCAATACTAAATTGGATAGTAAGTATGAAAATTGTGAAAACAGAGTTGTTTTTCCCTTTGCCCCCAAGGCAAGGGAGAGGGGATGAGTCACAATCCTCAGGCACTGTCATGTGATTCCTCTCACCTGGGGGCCTAAAAGTTGCTGAGAGAACAGAATGCCAAGATGCTCAGGATCAAAGGCCTAGACCCGCAGTCTCCTGAGCATATAGTCTTGAGGCCAAACTGACTGTAATGTCCGTCTTGCTCTAATGCAGCAATAAGGCCCTGTAATACAAGCACTGAGTCCCACTCGCCTCCTACACCAGCCAGAAGCTAATGGAGGTAATATACAGCAGAGGGACAGTAGGAAATCGGGGCTCTTGGCAAGTATATGTATAGATTGAGCTGATAAATTAATGTATAAAGACTGCCGTGCCACAGTACACTAGGAGTTACAATAGGGAGAAAAGGCACAGAGAATGAAGAGCAACCCAAAGAAGTTCACTCCCCACTCACCTCCCAAACTCCCAAACAGCGGTAAGCAGTCCTAGTACAGAAGTGGGGCTACGCTTCAGTGTTTTCAGCTAATGTAGCATTTGAGCAGCATTATGCCGTTCCCGTGCAAGGAGCCGCTCAACGCCAATCCGAAATCACAGACGTAGTCACTGCCCAAGCCTGGCCCCTCACCACTGCAGCCGGCCCTTCAGTGGGCCCTTCCGTGTGCGTGGGTGTCCAAAGACCCAGATGGACGCAGACGCAGGGGAACACGCCGGCTTGAATAAACCACCGGCTAACAGCGGCTGCGAGGGCTGCTGGGCCGCGTTCGATCCGCCGTATGGTTCGTCCGAGGAATGAACCCTGCAGCGTGGGAACGCAAGTGTCAAGCGTCAAGCCGCACCTCAACGCAACGTATGCAAAGCTGCGTTGCAAGAAGCCGCCTCCGACACCGAGTTCACTTATGAAAAGCCCTGGCAGGAGAGTGTACCAGGTTTCCGAATCACACATAAAAAGGAAGACAGCCAGTTTGAAGAGAACTTTTGTTGTTGACCCTAGGGAACGCCAAGAGCTGTTCTTCGCACCCAGGAAAGATGGTCTGACCAATCAGAATCCACCTTTAACGGGCGAGATTTTTCTAAAATACATATTTTCAATGGCCGCTGTCCGAAAGGGACCTAGTTCATCTTCCATTTTAAGGGCAGACGACATTTTGTATGTCATTTTTTTCCTCGGTCAAGAGATGTGCTCACGCATAGTGCATCTCCCATCAGGCAAAAACAAAAAAAAAGATATCCATACCCAGGTTTAACGGCCCACAGCTCGGGCCTACAAAGCTCAGGCTGGTGGGCCGTTCAATGCCATGTCTGCCCTGGCAGCGGGGTGAAAACTATTTTTGTAACCCAAAAAAAGGGATGAAGAATCCAGGGGAAGGGAAGAACCTCTGGAGCAAGGATGCCCAGACTTGAAAGACTTCTTTTTTTGTGGGACTTCTACAGCTTTCCTTTCTTTTGAACAATTAAAAAACACTGAAGGCCAAAAGACATTATCCTTTTCACCTTAGAATTCATTTGTTTAGAGTGCGAGGGTCAGAATAGTACTTTGGACACAGAATGGTTTTGTGTTGGACTTCGGACACAGGCAGATCCCTAGTTTTGAGTTTTTGGTAGGGATACTCCGCTAATGCAGGGACAGCAGGGCCTTTTCCCAACCCAGTTGGTGTTATAAAAAAAGTCTTCAGCCAGTCTAACTTATGTCCCAGTATCATTCCGGACTCCTCCGTTATCGCAATCCTAGGGAAAAGAAAGTTCATCCATTTTGATTTTGATTTTATTTTATTTATAAAGCGCAAAAAACCAGGCCCAGGGGCAACCGGGCGCATACTCTTAAACATGTTACAAAAAGCAGTAGTTACAGAAGTTACAAAGATATACAGCATATATACATGTACCGAAGGGTACCATTAACAGTGTATAATACAGGGACAGAGCAGAGAGAAAATGTAAATTCAGTTCTGTACCCCACATGGAGTCTGGACTGTGTCAAGGTCTCATGAGACTTGGGAGAGCAGCCATGTTTTAGCATTATTCTTGAAGGAGTGGAATGATGGTTCAATTCTGATAGGTGTGGGCAAGGTGTTCCAGAGTTTGGAGGCCAGGACGGGGAAGCTCACCCCACCAGCTTTTTGGAGTTTGCATCTAGGCACGATGAGGCTGTGAGTTTGGGCTGCTCTGGTAGGTCGAGTGGAGGTGTGGCGTGAGAAGCGAGTGGACAGGTAAGGTGGGGCGTTGTTGTTCAGACATTTGTGAGTCAAAGCTAGGGTTTTCAGGGCAATTCTCTGTTTTACCGGGAGCCAACGTAAGTCCAATCTGACGGAGGAGATATGAGAGCATCTCGGGATGTTTAAGGCTGCCCTTAAGGCATTATTTTGTACAGTTTGCAATTTATTAAGGTTAGACTGACTGGTCCCTAGGTAGAGAGCACTACAGTAGTCGATTTTGGCCATAACAAGAGTTCTGGCGAGTGTGATACAGTTGGTGGAGTTTAGGAAGGGTCTAAAGGCAGTGATAAATTTGCAGGTATAGGCCGAAGCTGACCTAACTGCATTTATTTGTCTGTTCAGAGAAAGCGAGGAGTCAAGATAGACCCCTAGCGTCTTAATATCTTTGGAGACTTTAATGTCATTGCCGTCAATAATGAAGGACTTGTAGGTTTGGTCTAGTTTGTTGAGCCGATGATTTGATCCTAAAAGTAAGAGCTCAGTCTTATCATCGTTAAGGCAAAGTTCGTGCTGTGCCATCCAGGCCTGGATGACCGAGTAAACATCGTTAAGGGCTTTGGTGTCAGCTGTGTAGTCTCCTGTGATAGGGATGAGTATCTGGGTGTCGTCCGCGTAGTTAGTGTAGGAGACACCCAGATAGTCAAGCACATCGAAGAGGGGCTTGGTGAATACGTTATACAACGTAGGGGATACACACGAGCCTTGAGGAATGCCACAGTGAATGGGGGAGGGATCCGCTGATGCCAGCGGTGAGAAGACCCTCATGGATCTATTGCTCAGAAATGAGTGGATCCAGGCATTGGCAGAGTCGGAGAAGTGGGCTGCGGATTTGAGATGCTGGCAGAGTATTTGGTGGTTGACCAGATCAAAAGCCGCAGAGAGATCGAGGAGAAGGAGAAGAGCTAGCTTCCCATTGTCCTTCAGTGACTCCATCTGAGTTTTCAAGTCGATCAGAGCTGACTCCGTGCCATGTTTAGGGCGGAACCCTGATTGTCTTAAGCCCAGGAGATTGTTTAGTTCGAGGTAATCCTGAATCTGCAGGTAAGCTGCGCGGTCCAGGATCTTGAGCAGGAATGGGACCGTAGTGATAGGTCTGAAGTTAGTTGGGATATTAGGGTCATGGGAGGGTTTTTTGAGGAGTGGGATAACCCATGCATCCTTTAGGTTGTCGGGGACAATACCCGTCTTGAAAGAAGCATTTATGAATGCTGTAATGAACGGGGCTAGCTCATGAGATGCTTCTTTGATAATAGGTGCTGGGCAGGGGTCGCCTTGGCAATTGGAAGGTTTTAAATTGTTTATGATGTTTTCTACTTTGAGAGCAGTGAGTGGGGAGAAGGAGAAAGGTTTATGCGGATAGGTTAAATGTGTATTAAGTGTAGGTGTGCTCGGTGGTTGGTCAAGCTGTGGGGACTTCTGTTTGTCCCTGATTTTAGATTGGAGGGTAGCAATTTTACCCAGGAGTGCTGACTGAATATTGGTGCACCAAGTGTTGTCTTTGGAGCAAGAGTCAGGGGGGCTGCAGGTGTCTCGAGTTCCTTAAGGATATTAAAGAGTTCCTTAGTATTGGACTGGGCTGACATAATGCGGTTATTATAAGAATCTTTTTTTGCCTGGAGTACAGCTTCTTTATAGTTAAGGGTGGCTATCAGAAGACTGTCCTTGTGGGCGTCGGAGTGGTGACTTCTACAGCGTGACTCTGCTGAGCGTTTCTCTTTGCGTAACACTCTAAGCTGGGGAGTAAACCATGAGTTAAGGTGTGCTCGTTGTTTGGGTTTCCTCAGTTTGAGCTGGGCGATAGAGTTGATGGCTGCAAGCAGTGACTGGTTATACATGTCGGCTAGGTTGGTGGGGTCTGAGCAAGTGTCAGGAGCGTTATTTAGTGTGGGGAGGATAAGGGGGAGTATTTTTTCTGTCGTAATGTTCTTTTTATTTCTAGTGAGGGTGGCTGGGGCGACCAAAGGCCTGGGTGGTGGGGCTGCTTCAATGCTGAAAGTGATGACATGGTGGTCAGACCACAAGCAAGGGGCGTTGGAGATTACGCTAATATTGCAATTGGTGTCACTGAGCAAGTCAAGGGATCGCCCTTTAACGTGGGTGGGTTCCTGTATGTGGTGAGTGAAACCTAAATCTGTTAAGGTATTAGCTAGGTTGAGGACCGCAGGATCATTAGGGTCTTGGTGTCCTAGATTGAGGTCGCCAAGAATGATGGTTTGGGAATTGGATTTAGCATTGTTGAGTACTAACGTAGAGATATCATCCACAAAGGATGTGGGTGGACCAGGGGGTCTGTATATTAGGTGGATGGTAGCCGTTTGGTTAGCTGAGAGTCCAAGCTTGACAGAGAGTAACTCTGCAGTTTCCACCTTAGTGCTTGGGATGGTTCTAAGTCCTAATGAGTTTCTAGCGATGAAAGCAATTCCTCCACCTCTCGAGGTGCGATCACATCTGATGATGGAGTAATCAGTGGGGATGGCCAATGAGAGTGCCGGGCCGGAAGCCGCGTGCAGCCAGGTCTCGGTGATGGCGATGAAGTCGAGTTCCTGAGTTTTGATAAGATCAGCAATGTCCAGAGCGTGCGCAGCTAGGGATCTTGCATTAATCAGGGCAGCTTTAATTAAACCAGCGTTGCTTGATGAAGCTGTGATGGTTTGAGTGTGATGGGGCGTGGGTGAGGTGGCCGTTTGTGGAGGCGGGCTGTGCGTATGAGGTTTGAGGTATGAACTCGGGTACATGGGGTGTCCCTTCTTACCCATAAGTCTAGATCCTAATCTTAGGTTTCTAAGAGTGATAGGACATGGTTGGTTAGGTGAGGGTTTTTTTGTGAAATGGTCGAGCCATAGGGCCGGATCGTTGAGGTAGATGTTGTGGTATTGAGGTGCAGTACTTTGGTAGGTATCAGGAGATCTGTGAGAGGTGGCCATGGATGAGGTGTGCAAGGAGCTAGGTGCAACTAAATTGGGAGGTGGTAGGTGTGATGACCTGGTAATTGACCACACTGAGAGTAGTACTTGTAATGAGGAGAGCAGTGACCTTAGGGAGGACCAGCGTGGTAGCATGTTACCGAGGTTAGAGAGGAAGGGCTGCTGGGTCTGTGAGGCAGTTATAGGTAAGCGTTACAGGCACTATTTGGCTAGGCAGTGTGTGCTCTGTACGAGCAATGCAGGCTAATGAGTTTAAGACAGGTTAAGTCTACTTATTCAGAGTCAAACAATGGGGGTGCATCAGATCAGGGTACTCAGGCAAAGCAAATAGCAAAGCTTGCATATACATTAGCATGTTAGGCAGGGAACAATGCAGAATGCAAGAGGCATGGTCTAATTGTAACAGTGCAACAATTCAGGCAGAGAAGACATTCTAGTGTTGGCAGCAAGTATTGGCAGATCAGGTAAATGTCAAGTTGAAAGGCACGGCAGAGTAAGGCAGGTACCCTGGCATTAGCTTAGATCATGTGGAAATGTCTTACGCGGAGCGGTGCACATATGCAGGCATAGATCAAAGTGTGGCGCAGCAAAATTGGGAATACACAATGAGCGTATCAGGCAGACAGAGTAGCATATATCATGGAGCTAACAAGAGGGTCCAAGTTGCGGTTCTGAGCAAGAGCTCAATTATTTCAAAAGCGAGCATGGGGTTGACAGCAAAGTAGTTTCAAGGCAAGCACAGGCGAACAGAGCCGCAAATGAAAGCGGTGCCGTGGTCATGCAATGCGAAGGTATGGGCTGGGCGGCAATGAGAACAGGCATAGGCAATGCAAGCAAATAGGCGCTGAAATGGTGCGATCACTTGGTGGTAAGCAACCGCGAATAGGTAGCGACTAGGGGCTCAAATATGTAGTCGGCTCAGTTGATTAAAGTCAGGACGCTCGTAATAGATGTACAGACTTGGTACAGAAGTGTGCATGGAGCAGGTTGCTATGTTGCTACAGCTTGTCAAGTGGCGTTTGTGATTATATTAGCATAGTAAAGGCATTACCAACATCAGGATAGATAGTATATCAGCAAGTTCAACAGGCAAGATAAATGCTTGTAGGGCAGTAGGCACAGAGTGGACAACTTATATAGCTATACTAGGTATCAAGCTTGTGGGAATAAGCATAGCATTTGGAAGCACTGGAATAGTTGATAACGTTACCAGTCTTACTTTCAGGATGAGGAGAGCGCTAGTCCATAGGTTCACGAGGAGGAGAGTCAGCTGTGTAACCACAAGCAGGGAATAGTGCGAGGTGAAAAAGGGCATAGTGTCCAGGCGAACAGCGAGTAAGGCTAGGACAGGAGTCAGCCTTGTTTCACTGGTCCTTGGTGAGAGGGGGCCGGCTTCGCCTGCCGGCTCCCGATAGGTAGCTGAAGAAGGGTCACCAGCCAATCGGAACTCAGCAGCGTCTGCTGGGTGGATTAGGCAGTGGATGCCTCAAATGGGTGGCGGGCGGCCATCTTTGAGTGTGCTGGGCTCCACATGGTGAGCAATGGTGGAAGCATGCACACGGTCGCAATTTCGGCCGGAAACACAGCGCCAGAGCAGATTTCAGTTGCAGGGACAGCAAGGGCATCTGGGCATCATAGCTGGGATATTGTGATGCGTAGAATCCGTTTTGCACAATTTGGGGGTGCGCTTACCGGAAATGGTTGTAAAATTCGGGGTGCCTTCCCTTTGGTAGACCACTGCTCCTGCAGGGTCAGGGGAGCTCCTGCTCCACTGAAGAGGAAGGGGGGAATGGTGTAGCGGCTGGGACAGGCTAGGACCATCACTTTTGTTGTAAGAAAAGTGGCAGGTCATGCTAGCAAATGTTTATACAAAGACAGGAAATGTAGAATGTGGGTTTACTTCACTGGATTGATTACACAATTTTGTATCAATCCATTGATTTGTAAACACTTATCTTAATTTCCTCCATTTTTTCATTAATGCTGATGAGTGTTAATGTATGGAAGGGCACACCCTGCAGATTTGAACACAAGCACCTCCTTCTCTTTACCCCACCTCCTCCATCACTACCAGCTCCCACTATGTTCACCTCGTTCCCACCCGTCCACTGAAACCAATACCACCTCCTTCACGTTACCCCACCTCCTCCGTCACTACCACCTCCCACCATGTTCACCTCTTTCCCACCCATCCACTGAACCCATTACCACCTCCTTCATGTTACCCCACCTCCTCCATCACTACTACCTCCTTACATGATCACCTCTTTCCCACCTCTTACCCCACCTCCGCTGTCACTACCCACTCCCTCCATGGTAATGAAAAGATAATTTAAGACAACATTCCCATCACAGTGTCTCAAGTAATCAAGACTGTGGGCATGTATCTCGAACCTAGCCTTACCATGGATAGGCAGGCCAATGCCATTGCATCCTCCACAGCCTATCACTCTAAACTGATCAATGCAATTAGGCCCCTCCTCTCCCAACAGAACTGCATCACCATCGCAAGGGCCATCATTGGTTCAAGGCTGGACTATTGCAATGCACTCTTGGTTGGGACATTCCAGAAGAATCTGGTTGAACTCCAAATAGCTCAGAACAATGCCTTAAGGGCCGCAACAGGCATCTCACGCAGGGACCACATTTCTGGGGTTAGAAGGCAGGTACACTGGCTACCTGTCAAGACAAGGATTGCGTTCAAAAGACTGGCCCTCACACATAAATGTCTTCATGGCCTGGCGCCCCCTTACTTAGCACACAGGATCACCCAACAGACCTCCAGACCATTTAGGTCTGCCTATGCCAATCGTATCACTGTACTACCCACATGTAGAGTACGTGTTGGGGGTTCCAGTTTCCCAACCATGGCCGCAACATTATGGAACACCCTCCCAGCCCCGATCAGGATGATTGATTCTCATGCAGCTTTCCGGAAGGCCATCAAAACCAGGCTATTTGTCTGAATGGTCCATCCCATCATGCTATGCATTCTTGTCTCTGTATTCTTTCTGTCACTAATTTACTGTTTGTTCTGTAAAGTAACTTATTAGCCTGTAACCAAGTAAACTGTATTAAGCATTTCTCCATGGGCCACACTCCTGTAACCCTCAAGCAAGCTCTCTTACATGTCCTTATAGCGCCTCAATGCCTGTGGGCTGTAGCGCGCTCTCCAAATCCAAAAATAAAATAAATACATTCCAGCATAAATCTGGAATAGAGGTGGTCCCACTAATTAAAACAAATGAATCGCCTGTTTCAGGAGGCAGTTCACACAAAAAGTCAGGGAAAGAGATTTAACACAAATGGAGTTCCTAACAATTTATTTTTAATGTGAACACAGTGACATGTTGGCTGAAGCTCAATATTAATTTCATCAGCATTTCACTCAGTGTATGAATCCCAGTGGGAGACTTTTACATTAGACATGTCAGTTTATCCAAGATCAGCGTTATTTTATAAACATTTATGTCCACTATTTAGAGAACAGCTGTGATATCATTACACCCACAACTCTCATTTCAGACTGAAAGGCACCATTTCATTTCCAAATGTTCATGCCTTTTACTGTCTCACAACACAGAGGATATGTCTATTCCATTTGCCCTTTCTACTCTATTCACAAAATGTCACTTTTCTAAATTACATGTCGACATAATTTGACACCTTCTCTGTGCCCTTCTCATCAAACCAATTTATTTTAAGTTAGTGCTTTAATAGTGGGCATGCACCCTCCCTTGTGTAATCACACCCCCACATGTCGATCCCAGGCTAGGGAACCATCTACTAATCCTAAATGCTCCAACAGAGATAGGCAACAGTGTAATACAGTACAGGGGATCCTGAAGAGAAAAGAAAAATGTAGTGCTGTAGAACATGCTACAAAAAGTGGAAACACTGCAGCATTCAGCAAGCATGGCACTCCAGGTGAGGCATGCATTTCTTGGAAACGGACCTCTAGAGTAATATTGGAGATTCCAGTTTAATGGATGCCATTATCCATGTTTTCCCTTTGCAAAACAGTCTTTGCACATGTGTTGTGCCAAGCTTAGTCTAAATGCTATGTGAGAATATAGCCTTCTCCATTTTTATTATTCAGGAGGGCTCCCAATAATTTAAAATTGCAGTATTTTAATCCCTATGTGTTGATGTTGAGAGTAAAATTACCATATGGGGTGTACACATGTTATTCCCAGTAGAGGCATTTCTAATGGATTCCTTACTGCCACAGTTTACTCATTTATGATATCCATGTCCCAGTGCAGCTGTCACTAGAAACATTTCTGCCACCAGGGAGGTTGGCACGGCTCTGTGTCTGGTCGGTCAAAAGCCTCTATGTGCTTTGCACAAGAAACAACATTGAGGCCAGTGTAAGTAGTGGAGCCACGCCCCATGACCTGTGTTCCTTTTTCCTCATTCATGACTAAAGGTTATTCAGTTCTATTCATAGTCATTAGTATGTATTGGTAAGCACATGAACAATTTTATAAGTTAAAGAGACACACCCATTTATTTATTTTAGAATCATTACTATGGGCCTCATTATAACGTTGGTGGTACGGTGTGAACGGTGCCGTCTGACCCTCAGAGAGTTGGAGGTGGATGAGCGGAGGACTCAAGAGGGAAGATGTTTAGGAAGACAACGTTGGATGTAGTGTGGTTTCTGGCCCCAGAAAGCCTTGTGGATGATGCAGAGGGGCTTGAACTCGACCCTCGCAGCAGCTACAGAGAGCCAGTAGAGAGATTTCACATATATATTTTCCTGTGCTAAACTGTGGTTGTATTGTACATGTGTTTGTTTAAACTTCACGTTTACGGTTTCCAATATGGTAAATGAAAATGTTAAAAAATTGATATTTCGGGTTCACCCTGCTCCCTTCTGTGTTACATATAGACTTGTCTACCTGGGCGAGTCAGGGAAGTGCCACGTGTCCCTTAACATATCCCAAGAGGAAGCACATTGAATTAAAAATGAAGGTTGGATACATTGAGCTGCAGATGTTGGCAGTAGCCTGGAAAAGTCTGCATCATGTTGCCATGACATCGCCCTTCTTTTGCAGAGGGATATCTTGGAGGGTAACCATCCTGAATTTCTGGGATTTTACACATTTTCTTACTGGCTGTTAGGTCCAACACTGGCCTTTTGATTTGTCTTTATTGGGTACACGGATATCGTGAGAAAATACCTCCTACTTACCAAATGACTGGTACAGGTTCTATTGCTCCTTTTTGTGGCAGTGCCTTGACCTCGTTACGGAGATGTGAGAAATGATTGTGTGGAGGCAGCTCAGTAATTCTCTGACCGCGCTTAACATCCACTTGCCTGACAATCCCCTCCCATTCGTGGGTGAATGTTGTTAATCAGTCCTAGGAACCGCCACTTAGCGGGACCCAATCCAGGGACTGAAAGTGACCACTGCATTCACGACACCTGGACCCTCTGCAAATGAATTAAGGGATCCCAGTGAATTTAGGAACCCTAGTGGTGGTTCTTAGTTTAACTGGAATAAGGGGGACAAGCTTGCATAGGAATTATACCGCACACACACTCATACCAGGGATTAAGGGGTGGAAGGTAGTCACCCTACCGCTTCCTTGCCCTATCATGATTGGTGTAGTTCTAGCAAAAGCCCCAGATGCTTTTTTTTAAAGAGGATTAAGGTGACTGCTTTTAATGGAAAATATAAGCAGTAGACCATCTGCTTACATTTTAAAGAGCAGGGGCCCCCCTGGACATCCTTTAGGCCCCATCAAAGGGGAGGGGGGACCAACTTGTAGGTGGGGGGCCAGAAACAATATGTTTACTCAAAGTGGGGGGGGGCTAAGTATGAAAAAGTTTGGAGACCACTGTACTAGTGTGATCAGATTGGGAAAGGACGCACTGGAACAATACACTCATCTGTTGGCTTTAAAGACTCTTGACTCACTACAAAACATATTCTTCAAATTAAAGGAAGGCCACTAGGTCTACGTACCTTAACAGGGGAAGTCTCCACGCTAGAGGGCTTAAAGGCCACTGGGTCTACGTAACTTAACAGGGAAAGGCTCCACGCTAGAGGGCGTAAAGGCCACTGGATCTACGTAACTTAACAGGGAAAGGCTCCATGCTAGAGGGCTTAAAGTCCACTGGGTCTACGAACCTTAACAGGGAAAGGCTCCATGCTAGAGGGCTCAAAGGCCACTGGGTCTATGTAACTTAACAGGGAAAGGCTCCACGCTAGAGGGCTTAAAGGCCACTGGGTCCACGTACCTTAACAGGGAAAGGCTCTACGCTAGAGGGCTCAAAGGCCACTGGGTCTATGTAACTTAACAGGGAAATGCTCCACGCTAGAGGGCTTATGTGTATGATTGGAGGGTTTACCATGATGAATGGCTGAGCCCAGAGTCTGCCGTGGTGACACATGGTGCACCGGCAAAACTGCGACGCTCCACTAGGTCTTTGTTAGTCACAATGTACTGCCACTTGTATAAGGTTTAACAATCACCAAGAGCGAGCATAGTAACCACTGTATCCTCAATCTAATTATTGGGGGATTGGGGAGAGTTTAGGAGAAAGAAGATGGTTGGAGACTGTTAGGAAAGATGTCTCTGTACTGTACCTTTCCCTACATCTTTATGGAACCCCCAAACTTTTTGCTTTTGTTTTTGATGCTGACTTACTCTTTTTGCATTGCAGTGAAGCGTTAAGCTTCACTGCACTGGCTTTCGCTCATACGTCATGGGGAAACAGGCATGTCCTTCTGGCTGTTGGTACTGGAACACATTGTTTCCCTTAGTCGTGTTACAGTGTTACTGCTTTTGCTTACTTTATTATCACTTGTGGTTAACTTTTGTATAATTCAGCTGACACTGCAGTACAATGGGGTACACTTTTTGGTTTGGTGGCAGCAGTGACTTTTTCCCCACTTTGTGGGACTTTTCGTTTTAGCCTTACCGCGTTTAGCTACTAACTGTGGCTAGTGTCCAAACATGGCCGTGCCACATGGTTTTTGGCTTGTCCTTTGGCCATCTAGTTCTTTAGCCATCTTCCTGGTCTGTGAGGCCAGGAAAATCCTAAGCACTTCCAGTGCCTGGGAAAGCAGAAGCTTTTGGCAGGCTACTGGTTTGCTGGCGGGATGTGAGCTGGGATTGTCTGGCCCCAATCCACAAACTGTTTTCAGTGTGTCCGAGTCATATGCATGAGTGCTGCCGCCAGTGGTCCTGATTGGACCACTAGAAGGGTGTCTGTGGGCGACTTCCGTCTTTGGCTAGTGAGGGCAGCTGCTCTTACCTGGCTTTTAGGATAAGAATGGAACTCCTGCATCACCCCTACAGAGATCCTGGAGAAACCTGAAGGAGGCAAGACTTCTATCCAACTGACACCTGCGAAGAAACCAGAGACCTGTCGGAGGGAGGCCTGGTTACCAACTTTTGCTGCTGTCCTGGAGGAGCGCTGACTTGCTGAAGATCTTCAGCAGTCCTGAGAAGGAGCTGAGACCCTGGGATTGGAGGGAACATCCATTCCTGATGTCTGCTCAGTGCCCTGCAAATAAAAGCCTTCAGAAGTGCCCCTGGACCATCCTGTGGCTGACCAGCTCAGAGTTTGGGCTACCGTGCTCCCACTCTCACTGTTCCGTGTTTCGACTTGGAACTTTTGGGATCATCAGCTGGCCCTACAAGACTCGCCTATGCACATTCTCGGCGTTCTAGCTTCAGGGGGAGTCCCTTTGCGTCGCTGTGCTGACCACTGTCCGAAATCACTTACCTGACTCGAGACCAGTCCTGAGAGGGGTCCTGCATTGTGTTTAAATACATTCTTCATTCAAGGAGTCCCTGCAACAATGAAAGACCCCAACCAGAGATCAGCTAGAACCTGCAACCCCTGCGAATCGAGGACTGTGACTTCAGTGGGAAAAGCAACCTCAGACCCTCTTCCTTTGTCCTGCCACGTCTGGGGAAGAATCGGGAGTATGGGGGTAAGTTACAGAGCTTCTTACCTACCCCGATACTCCCATTATAAGACAATGGGCTTATAATAAACCTTTATTCTAACACTATTGGCATTGCCATTGCTTGCGCAAGACTTCTGAAAGTTGGGGCTACTTCTGTTAGCTAGTTTAACTTGTACTCTGACAATTAGAAACCTTCACTGGACCCCAGAGACCCTACCTGCATTTTCTCCTGCCTCAAAGATTCTGTGGAACTTTACCTCAACTATTGGGCAAAAGGCCCCAGACAACTTAGGGCTGGACATGTTTAGTTAGGGCTCATTCTCTGAGGACCTTGAGTGCATAAATGTAACCTTACCTTTCCTTTGCAGGGGCTATGTATATTATGCCCTGTGATAAGTGAATGTATATATGCATGTATTTTGCCAGTAGTCATTTTTCTATAGCGTGTTTTTGGCCAATACATAATAATTGTATTTTTATAAATCCTAAGTGTCATTTGTGATTTCCATTGTGTGAACTCATGGTGGAGCCTTTACAAGTTCATCACCTCTGAAGAACTTAGCCTGTCAATGCTACCTGAACTGGTTTGGCTACAGCTCCCCAGAGTTGTCTGTCTCATTATAGGTTGGCATTCTATACAGCCGTTCGCCAGGGCAGAGTATAGAAAATCACTCCTAACAGGGACCTCGACATACATTGTGGTGGAAATAGGATTAGCGGGTCGCACAGAAACTTGCAGACAGTACACAATCTTGTCAGTAATCTTAGCACCACTGATTTGGATCAGTTTGGCAGCCTATCGGTGGACGTGACGGAAGATCGGTTAAGAGAAACAGTGGCAGCAATACAAAAGGGCAGCTTTATAATATCATCCACAGTCCCTACTCAGTACTACTTCCATAAGGAAGTCAGAGACGCGAAGAGGGAGATGCGAAAGGCCAATCGGGGCATTAAGCGCAATACTCCTATAAAGTACTTAAGCGCAATACTCCTATAAAGTACTTAAGCGCAATACTCCTATAAAGTACTTAAGCGCAATACTCCTATAAAGTACTTAAGCGCAATACTCCTATAAAGTACTTAAGCGCAATACTCCTATAAAGTACACAGAGATCAAGGCGATCAGGCTGAATAAAAGCAAGTACAGGAGATTTAATCCATCATCAGCACCATAAAAGCTTTATTTTGACATACAATGTCATAAAAGCACATACATGCAATACAAATTGTAAAAACAATAAAATAAAAATACAATGAATCTCAACGTTCATACATATTACACCCTATTGCACAGCATTGGTTTATTTTTTATTTATTGAGCATTTGTTAGGCGCTTGTACAACAAGTAAATTGTGTTTCAAAGCGGCCACAGGGCACCAGGGAGGTAACATGGGATAGAAAATAATACACTGGAGGATAAAGACAAACCTACTATGCCTTGTGAGCATTGAGAGTGTGCAAGTGCAGAGAGGAGAGGGGTAGAGTGGGGTGGGGGTAAGTGCTGAAGTGCTCGTGAGTGAGCAGCAGGTGTAAAACTGCAGGCCTACAGTGGCGAAGGCCGGTAAGTGTCAAGGCAAGTGCAGCGTGCAAGCAGTGGCGGAGGTGACTGGGTGTGGAAGGCCAGGGCCCCGAACACCAATCACAGTGACTGAGATTAGCAGAGGAGGGAAGAAGGAATGGAGGAGCTTCCGGAATTTGAGGAGATCCGGCTCAAGAGGAAGGGAGAGGCTATTAAATAAGAGGGTTCCAACTGAGGAAAGAGATCTGCCTCCGCCAGCACGGGTACGTCATGGCTTGGAAATGATCTCGTAGCCATAAGGGAGAAGAGAGTCAAAAGCAGTGACCAAGCTGGCATTGTACCATGTTTCGGTAAGTGTGAGAGTGTCGAGGTCAATGTCATCAAGAAGAAGGCAGATGTCAGTGGAGTGTTTGATGTCCGACATATAGTGACTATAACATTTGGTGAATCATGTCAAAAATTCAAAAAGTACTCTTTAGATGTATGCATACCCACTCATACCAAGGCATGAAACCTCCAATAGTGCAGATCAAAAACAACACAGAGAAAAACACCTCTGGCAATGGTGATCATTAGAACAGTAAATTGTCCCCAGATATAATCAACATGGTATTTTCCTTCTAAGTCTCAATGCCCACACAAGATATTAACATGTTGAGAAAACTACTGGCACATCGCTAGAATTGGAGCAGAAATCAAAAATGCAAACACACAGGGGGGCAAGTCGAAAAAACAGAATGGTCCCACCTATTAGAGGCTAGTGATTGTTTGAGGCCCTATTAGAAATTTAGCATACAAAGATCTTTCATATTTGGTGTTTACAAAACCCAGATACACTTCATAACTCATATTCTGCTTCATATTGCAGTAGCGCAGCAAGGCCCACATAACCCATATTCTGCTCCATATTACAGTAGCGCAGCAAGGCAGTTGAACCGTCAGCTTTAGCAACAATGTTGCATTCAAAATGTCTCCACATCGCTGATTTCACCTCTCTGGACTGCACCAGTCAGAGCTGAGGGAATGCATGTATGAACCACGGCAGAGCCGCAACCCCAGCCTGCGTCAAAACATCTTTCACGGCCTCCCTATACTTAACTAAAAGTTCATTTGACCACAAGCAAATGCAGTAATAAATTGGCCGCTGTTGGCATGTAGACTTTGGATCCCCGTTTCCAACCAAACCGGTATATTCAGGGTAGCCAAATGGAAACCCAGCATGTTCGTCAGATATTTATTTTCAATTGTAGTTAGTAGTGAGCAGTTTGTATGCCCCCACTGCTCCGCCCCGTAGATCGTGCCTGCCTTGCTTGGGCTTTGTAGGGCAGCAACATTGCCAAAGTTGCTCGAGAACCTCTAGAAGGCCCCACTGTATGTCGCCAATGAGACCCTCGCTGTGGCCATGTGCAGATCCCAAAAGCAGGATGACGCCACCTTCAAGCCTAGATAATCATAGTGGTAGACCCGATCTATCAACCCTCTTCCAGTTCTAACCTTAGGGGTTTCGGTTTCGTCTTTTCCCCAACACTGAAGACCATGCTGCTAGTTTTTGCGGCATTGATGGCTAGGCCATTTACCCCTTGGAAATCCCTGAATAGCTCAAATTGTTTCTTGGCGCCCCTCTGTTTAAGGGAGAGAAGGACTGTTATGATCAGTCAGTTTTGGGGCATCATTACATGCAGACACCAAATAAGCAATAATCCCATTGATGAAAATGCACAAGAGCTTGGGACCCAGCACACAACCCTGGTGGACTCCCTTCTCAATGCAAGTGGGTTGCGGTGTGCTCCCATCAGTGCCCTAGCGCACCATAGCCGTGTTGCCTGAATAAAGTATTTGAATGGCTGTAAGCGAATGAGATGGACTGTCTAAACTACGTAAAACTTCCCCAGGCGGCTCCTTGGCACAGTATGAAAAGCTGTACGGAGGACTACAAAGATGGCATACACATTGATGTTCCTTAATACAGCGTACTTGTCACATATTAAGCGCAACCTCAAGCTTTGATCCACAGTGCTTAGGGTACTGCAGAAACCTGACTGACGGTGACCTGAAATGCACAAATAGAATGAGGTACAGGATGCATGGATAGAATGTGGAAGAGCATTCCAATTCTTAGGTGCAAGAAGAAGAAAATAACGGCATTGAGAAGCGCAGGGCGGCCGAGGAACGACAAGGACAATGAGAGGACAGAAAACCGGCAGCCATTTTAAGCAAAGCTCTCAAGATAGAAACACATTTTCCAAAATAAAAAAATGGGTTTCCCCTCCTTGGAAGGAGTAGGTTTACCTATATTTGCTGCCCACTTTTATGTAATTTACTACATCATGATTTTACGAGTGTGGGTATGAGCAAGAGAGATTATTTCTGAAAACCCCCGCAGGTGGTACCATATAACACATACGTCAGGTTACTCTGGCCTAAAACCACGACTCTTAATGCTATATTTCACATAAAGGCTTTGTCACATCAGTGATTGAGGCATTAACGGATGAGGTCCATCCCGCACCCCTCCTGCCAGGATGGTCCAATATCAGGATTTTAGATCCCTCGCATAGCACGTCATGCAGAGTTTGGCACGCGTCATGACTGAATCATGCTGCTGTCCGGAACAGTCTCTGCAGGGTGTGAAGACCTAGGCCCAGTTGATGGAGCCACATCTTGGAGCTTCCCTCCCAGGTCAATTTGCGGGAGAGTGCTTCAAAGTGGGTCACCATCAGGAATGCACACGGGTTGCTAGTCAGTAGGAGATCCCAACACCTAACAATAAGTTAATAATTAAGAGATTCAGATGATTTCAGGAGCCTGTAATACTCGGATCAACTGACTTGCTAACCGTTCACGAACGTGTGCAAGTGGGCATGTCACTGTCCTTAACTCACCTTCCTTCACAAGCGCGAGGGCATCCTTTTCAATCGCCTCATGTTGTGACTGCTCTAGCGGGTGGGCAGGCAAGGGGAGTGTGTGTGTGTCTGTGATACTTCTGCACTCTACTCCATCCTTTCCATTGACTCTTCCGCATGCCCTCAATTCCCCCCCAGAACGCGCACTCATTCATGCCTAGAAACAAAACAACACCCACCAAAGTGCAGATCTGGTGTTCTGTTTCATTCAGCCCCTCCCGATTAAGGCTTTACCATCAATCCTTTGCTCCCCAGGTGATCAGCAAAGAGGACAACCAACAATAGGTGTAGCTACCAATGTGCTTATTTAACTCACTTTTACAACTCCACTCCTCCGTCCCCTATAGAAAAGTGCTGAGATCCACCATACAGGTCCAATAGCGAATTACCAATTGAGTTTAATGGGACGGCACAGAGGAAAGTATTAACATAACATATTACGTGTATTTGTAGAGTGCACCCATCTCCCCCACACACACGCACTGATGTATTTTGGTGTCCTAGACAGAAGGTAACAGATTTTCATTGTTACAAAACTCAGAGGCTCATTCTGTCAATCTTGGATGGATGAAGGGCTGGGTGGACCTGCAGGATTCAAACCAGTGACTATGAGATCACACAACCATGGATCCTACCAGAGAATGCACTAGCCCACTGAGCCACAGACCTGGATGCTAAACCTGGATCTGGACACCAGTTTCAGGAAGAGGCAGGAAGGGAGACAAGACAGGAGAGAAGGAGACATGAAGGGTACAGGAACGCAGGGTGGGAGACCGGCTATCTCAGAAGCATAAAACAAGCTGTGCAGACAAAAACTAAAGCAGTTATTTACCTTTTAGTGCCTGTGCTTCTTAAGTTTTGCAGAGTAGGATGACGCAATATTGTGTTTAGATCTAGAAATGGAAGACATCATTACGTTATTAAAAACTACAAACGCAAGAAATCCCGTTCTCTCCCCGCCCAGAAATGCACCCTCGATCACATACACAGAAGACAGGATTAACTGGAGGTTTATGAAGAACAAGCAGAGACAACGTAAATAACACTTGGCCAAAACAGAGGATCACTTTCTCACTAAAAGAGGAGTGAATAGTCGCTGGTCTCTCACCCACAGCAAATGATTCCCCAATGATTCCTTAAGACATATTTCACATTTAAAAATGTAGCATTTGAGGTCCCAGGGAGATTAAAAGGAGCCCATCCACCCAGGCAGTTACTAGTTCAGTTGGTGCCCAGGGCGAAACACTACCAATGCGCCCCCTGAGCTCGGCATGCGCGCCACTCCCAAACTACACTCCACAGTTAAGTAACTCCTACCCAATATCAATAAATCACTGCTATTCAAACGAAACAGGTTTTATTACATTGCGAGTCAAGAACTTTGCAAAAACACTAAATGCTAGTGTGGGAGCTTTTTCAGTCCAAGTGCGCCACTTGATGAGTTGCTTCACTGTGCAACTAGTAGTTTTTAACATTGTTGCTGAATAAATATCCTTTAAATTGTACATTACATTTGATCAACAACCCCTACTCCCCCAATTAGGTACTATTCAAACAGCCTGCCGCAAAAAGGAATGAATTGCATTTTGCAACTATGGTCCACTTTTATATTGATATTTTATTTGTATCGCGCTCGTACACAAGTGTTTCAGAGCGCGACAAGGGAGGGGGACAAGGGAGCACAAAAACACCACCACTCATCATCCGATGTACATCCTTTAATACATCTTTGCTGCCTTCACCACCGCTTGTAACCTGTCTGATCGACTGACACTCCACACCAACGTATTAATAGTTGCGATAATAAAACACAATAATTCCGCCATTCTGATAGTGACACCCCCTCCAATTACCCTCTCAACCGCCAAAGACTGAACCTCCCCCACCTCCACTCGCTTCACCACTACAGCAGGACTACCCACCACAACCACCTGCTCCGCCCGCACCTTCTCAACTGCTGCAGCTGATGTTATGATTCACCTTAGTGCTCAAAACCTTACAGGCCTCCACCTGTGCAGTACATCCCCTACAAGAAGCAACATGATCCCTACCACAATTGCAACACTATACCCACCAGGAGGCAACCAGTTCAGCATCCTAGGAGAGTCGAGTCTTCTTCTTGATTTCCGCACAAAACAGCATCTGTAAGAAAGACAAACATGTTTAAAATATTGGGACAAATAGACTTTGAGCATCTATACCAAGCTGTTATTGAGATAGAGACTCACCTGATGAATCCCAGCATTCTGAAAATACAGCAACAGCACTCTGGAACAGTGAAGTAACTGCGCCCAGACAAAGACTGATCCTACCGCGCCCATGCTGAAGATCAAGCAGGACGAGAGCCAGCCTCATCAAACATATAGGTGAGCAGGTGAGGAGTCGGGCATCAGGTGGTGGCAAGTAGTGGGACCAATCCAACCCACTCATAGCTAACATCTTGTTTCACCATTGCAGGCTAACGCCTTATGGGGAGATAACAAGGGAGAGGACACCATCATACAATCAAAACTGCGCCAGTACAGATATCGGTCATACGACTACGTGCTACGCCCCCGTGGAGACCAGGTGAGCGTGACACGGGATGACCATTAGCAAATGGCTGGGAAGAGTGTATCTTCTACCAATAATTGGGCAGGAGAAATATTATTTCCAGACACTTGATAACGCACAACCTCTTGATAATACAACATGCAGGCAGATCGCCCAACCTCGCCCGATTCTGTCTTATTTTTACGTAGTTGTCCCCATTTTCAATAAAGGGAAACAAAAGGACCGTGTTTACAGTCAGAGTTTACAGTCATTATAGAAGCTGGGCTGCAGAAATCACAGGGTTTTTTTTTTTTAAAATGTAGGCAGGTCTGCCTGCAGGCATATGACCTTGTAAGGTTTTGAAGCACAATGTGGAGACAAATCACTGCCTTCCTACGTTTCAAAGAACATTAAGAAGGCAATGAACAACGGGGGCAGGAGTGTCATTTTGCAACCAAAAGGAATCTGGATTGATTGACATGTTAGAATCACTCCGGATGGCCTCCTCTACTTGGTTCTGGTTTAGTGAAGTGTTAACATGCATCTTGAAAAATTAGCAAGTGCTTCTCACTTCAAAGAGGGGCGGCGGATGCCTTATTGTGGTAAGCCTTGATTTGGGGTAGGTGGTGGACAGGCCTGCAGTTTAGGCGACTGTTATAGGTTTAGTCCAGCCTATAAATGATGTGGCTTTTCCCCCAATTCCCCCCCAATTCCTGCCGGTAAATGGGTTTTTAAAAGGTGGATGGATCCAGCCACCTTGCTTCGCAGTATGGGAATTTCTGGCCACCATTGCGAAATTTGGTTCTGTCCCTGTAACGAAAATCAAAACTTAACCATAACTACAGGCAGTGGCACACCGTGCGGACGGGTAGGAGGGGCCAAGCGGCCCCCACAGGGTCTTTTGAGAGCATGACCAGGGTTTTTGTCACTGACTGGGACACCTCTCCCATTCGGCACTGCACCTGAATGAGGGTGCCCAACGGGAAAGGTGTCCCGCTGGGAGGGCAATGTGTGCTGAGCAATTCCTGCTCAGCATGGTCATTGTCCTGGCAGCAGGACACCTTACCCTTTCCAAACGGGAGAGGTGTCCCGCTGCCATCAGGACAATGTCCCAAGGTGCATGAGCTAATGTGAGCCATTTGGCACTGATGGGGGGGGGTTATTAGCAGGGACTTTTGTCCCTTTAGAAATGTGCATGGGAGGGAGTGATCCGCATTGAGAAGAGTACATCATACTGCAGGCTTTATGAAATAATGACCATGGCGTTACCCGGGGGGGGGGATTTGTTATGCTAACATGAATCTGCATGATGTTATTGTGACTTTGCATGAAGGATGTGGAGAATACAACAAACCCCATCCTCTTATTGCTCAATATATTTCTATAATGATGTATATAGTGTAAAGTTAATTATGAAAGGGTAGTTTATTATTATCTAATGTGCCTTGCTTCCAAGTCATTGCTTTAAATAAAGTATTGAAATGCAAAGGGAAACCTTAATGAATATCTATATCCACTAAACATGTGAAGATGTTCTCAGTTGCTTAAATTGTCCACTTGCCGCTTTCACCATTTTACCAAACTCTGTGATCCTGGGCAGATCCTTTTTTTAAATGTTTTTTTATTTTAATTAACAACACACCAAACATTACAACATAGAGGACATATACTTTCCAGTCAACTGCGATATAGTCATACATTGTACATTGCGGTCCTCCCCCCCCTTTAACTCGAGCCCCTATTGCCATGTAGCCCGCCCTAGATATCTCATTTTGCTCTCACGTCTCCGGCACAGTGTCTTCATTGGGCCCACCAGTTGCCTCCATTCAATCAAGGGTCCCACTTCTTCCTCCCCGCCCCTACTAATTGTTTCATACCATACAATCGTCTCTGCATCTGCCCATTTTAGGAGGTCCGCCCACCACGCTTCTATCCTGGGGCGCTGGGCGGCCTTCCAGCACATTGCAATTCTTCGTTTGGCCAGGATGTAGGCCAGTTCTTTCATTTTGCTAACGTGCTTTAGGTTACGCCGTCTGTCGAACACCCCCTGGGCAGATCCTTTACTGTGTCTTATCTGCAGCTCTGTGATTCACTTCAGGGTGTATGCTAATATAACATGCTGTTACTTAAAAAAAAGAAAAAATACCCTGATATAGAGTTGCTCCATAAATAACAATAGTGCAATTTAGGTATTTTGCACCACAGTTATTTGTCACTTGTCTTACTTATGGCAACTTATTCTAAAGTCGTTTCCTTGGTGCCTCAAAGTATCAAAGGCTGATGCTCCTTGTGATGTCCATTTCTGTGAAGTCATTTCTGCTGGTGCAATCCACATGCAAATTCGGAGGTTTGCATGTATTTTGCACGAGAGTGCTTGAAGAGAGCTCTAATAGATGCGTTTCCTGCATCTGTAATGATTCTGCAGTTTTATTTATTTTAGTATGTATTAAAATGCCATCTACCACTAGCAGCGGCTTGTGGGCCCGAATGAGACCCTCTGGAATTGCACGCGCTGCATTGGCGGGTAAAGTAGCAGGACTTTTTTCATTGCTCGCCCCCCCACCCCACTTGCAATGCTGGATGTTCCCCTTCCTACAGGCAGTGTTATCAGTGCTGTGGCAGTGTGAGCCCCGCACTCATAACACAGCCCGATGCTTTCTAAATGTTTTTTGAAACACGGGACAGCAGCAAATGACTGTAGTACCGTGCTCAAAGAACATTGAGAGGGCAATATGCCTGCACACTGTTTTATCAGTGCAGGGTCACTGCAGCAAATGACTGTAGTACTGTGCTCCAAAGAACATTGAGAAGGCAATATGCCTACAGGCTGCTTTATCAGTGCAGTGTCCCGGCAGCAAATGACTGTAGTACCGTGCTCAAAAGAACATTGAGAAGGCAATATGCCTGCAGGCTGCTTTATCAGTGCTGGGTCCCGGCAGCAAATGACTGTAGTACCGTGCTCAAAGAACATTGAGAAGGCAATATGCCTGCAGGCTGTTTTATCAGTGCAGGATCACTGCAGCAAATGACTGTAGTACCGTGCTTCAAAGAACATTGAGAAGGCAATACGCCTGCAGGCTGCTTTATCAGTGCAGTGTCCCGGCAGCAAATGACTGTAGTACCGTGCTCCAAAGAACATTGAGAAGGCAATACGCCTGCAGGCTGCTTTATCAGTGCAGGGTCCCGGCAGCAAATGACTGTAGTACCGTGCTCCTAAGAACATTGAGAAGGCAATACGCCTGCAGGCTGCTTTATCAGTGCAGGGTCACGGCAGCAAATGACTGTAGTACCGTGCTTCAAAGAACATTGAGAAGGCAATACGCCTGCAGGCTGCTTTATCAGTGCAGGGTCACGGCAGCAAATTACTGTAGTACCGTTCTCCAAAGAACATTGAGAAGGCAATACGCCTGCAGGCTGTTTTATCAGTGCAGGGTCACGGCAGCAAATGACTGTAGTACCGTGCTCCAAAGAACATTGAGAAGGCAATATGCCTGCAGGCTGCTTTATCAGTGCAGGGTCACGGCAGCAAATGACTGTAGTACCGTGCTCCAAAGAACATTGAGAAGGCAATGTGCCTGCAGGCTGCTTCATCAGTGCAGGGTCACGGCAGCAAATGATTGTAGTACCGTGCTCCAAAGAACATTGAGAAGGCAATGTGCCTGCAGGCTGCTTTATCAGTGCAGGGTCCCGGCAACAAATGACTGTAGTACCGTGCTCAAAGAACATTGAGAAGGCAATATGCCTGCAGTCTGCTTCATCAGTGCAGGGTCCCGGCAGCAAATGACTGTAGTACCGTGCTCCAAAGAACATTGAGAAGGCAATATGCCTGCAGGCTGTTTTATCAGTACTGGGTCCGCGTGAGCCCCGCACTGATAAAACAGCCTGATAAGACGTTCTAAAATGTTCTCTGAAGCACTGGACGGCAACAAATCACTGCATGCCATGCTTCAAAGAACATTAAGAAGACCAGCCCCCTGCACTGATGGCACAGCCTACGGCCCAGGGATCTTCATTAACAAGTACTTACCCACGGCATCCACGATGGCTGGGCAGCCGAGCTGTGACGTGAACTGTCCCTTCTGTTCTCTGGCCTCCGTGCTTGTTTGGCAGCGCCGGAGCCTCTTCCCTTCCTGCCTCTTGCCTGTGCGCTCTGCACCACAAGCACAGCACAGGCCAGGCTAAGTAAACATGAACCCTCCTAGAAATCATGCCGCAGTCGTGCGACATGATTATTGAAATAAAAAGCAAATTGTGAGTATTCTATCGCAAAATGCGATTGTTAGGGAGAATTCTCTCTTTAGGCTCAATTTCCTAACCTAGTGAGTCCCCCAGCATCTTTGCTGGATTTCTGGAGTTTGTTTTTTTCTCCTGCCAAGAGTGAGACTTTTTTTCTCACACTCTTGGACATGATTTATGGTGTTCCTTTGACTGCTAATGTGTTTTATGGGCTATGGGGTCCTTTACTCCATAGGGTCTCATGTGTTTTTACTATCTGTGTTACACAGCACCCTCTGTGCAGTGACACAGGGGTGTCATAGTGACACCGCACCATAGACTCCATACCCTGGGACTGACTACTGTCTCCCAGGGCATGTAAAGTCACCATTGGCTGTACTAGTCCCAAATTATAACAGAAACCAGTACAAACCATCATATTGTGGACATACTGGTCGGGGCAATTCGATTGCCCGGGGGTCTGTTAGTCGAGGGGGCACGTCTCTGTCCCCTCTGATCGAGTTTTGGCTAGTGGCAGTGGATACTACTTTTTATATTCGACCGCGAATATATCCCTATGGGATTTTCCGATTGTTCGAGGCTACCAACTTTAATTATTTAATTCTCATAGCCTCGAACATACCGGTTTATTTATTTAATATTAATTCGCCGGTTGGTATTTTTTGCCAGGACTCGATTCTAAAATGGCGTTTGTGTTCTCTTCTGTGACTCCAACCCAAGTCGAGCCCTTTGTTCCACTTTTTGGCGGGCTTCTCCACAGAAGCCTCCAAAAGTGGTGCCACTCTGTCTGGGTACCACAGGGGGTGTGGGAGGGTGTTTAGGCACCCTGGACTGAGTTACCTTGGTAACTCAAGTCGCACTCTTGTGTGAATGACCCAAGTGGTGAGCCGGCCGGCTCACCACTTAGCATATTTGATTGACAGCTAGGCTGAGGGAATGGGGGTGTGCTGCATAAAAGCAGGGCTTTGGGGACTGGAACTTCAGAAGTCGCCACAGGACCTGAGAATCCGACGAGGGAGAAGCTGAGCCGGCCTACCACGATGACACCACCGGTGGAGCCCTGCGGAACCGACTCACCACTTCCCGACGACAGAGAAGATCTCCCGGCTGGAGAGGCTTCTTCCCCTGACTGGTGGGCACAACCAGTTTACCTTCTTTTCTTCGCATCCCAGGATGTCTTGTGGTTGAATTGCCTCTGCCAATCTCCCCGGCAACCGGATAGCCACTTACCACTGGACCGCGAATAAAAGGACCGCTCCTTTTACCTGCGTACTCTGCGGCTGGTTTCTTCCCTGGCAGTGCAACTGACTCCTGTCTTCCTCCCCGACGAAATCCTCTCTTCCCCTGGACGAAGCACCTACTTGCATCCGCTTCCAGGAACAACTGCCCCCGCTGGAGTATTCTCACCACTTTAAGGTACTGTGTACGCCAGGCCTCCCTTTCTAAAGATTGCTACAAGGTAATAATAATCCCTTAACCTTCTGGACTGGGCTGGCCGCCTTGACCATCTAACTGGTCCCTTTCTTTGGTCCAACTCTTTCTGAACCTTTTCAAGATTTTTGTGCACTTCAACCGTGTGACCTTGGACACATTTTGTTCTGATCTTCTTAAAGTGGATCCGGCCTTCTGAACTCTAACTTCACGGTTTTACTTTGCCTTCCTCTCTTGTTGTGTTCTTGGGAAAGTGTTGGGATCTGTTTCAAATTATACTCTGCTTTTCTCTCCCTTTTTAAAACGAATTATTAGAGTGCCATCTTCTTCTAAGGGAGTGTATATCTTTTAGTGACCGTGTTTTTGAACTGCTTAACATTAGTGCCTGTGTGTTTTACTAGATGTGGTTTTAAATAAATAATTATATCTCTTTTACACCAAGCTCTGGTCAGTGTTTACTTGTTCTACTGTGTTCTTTCGACCTATTGTGAATACTCTGTATACTGCCTAACTCTTCTTGAGGGAAGTCTGACTGCTCAGCCACAGCTACCAAGTGAATCTGTGTGGTACAGACTGCTACCAAGTGGGTTTACTGCCAAACACCTGTAGTCTTAAATCTTTTGCAGTGGTCCCAGAGGGAACTGCACAGGTTTCTGCCTAACAGCGTTGCGATGTGATACCGCTTATTTTATGCCTTGATGAAATACCTGCACTTCCTGTATTTGTTTGAACATTCTGCGCATTTGTTTTTCTCGGTTTTTGAGTTGGAAATGTGCGTTGCTTATGCATAATCTGTACAACTTCTTTTCTGTGCAATTAACACTGCTGCCTGTGCTTGGGGGCGTATGGCTTTGGTTTTTCCTTCCTGCTCTTTACTGAATGTGCATCGCTCTTCACCATTCTCCACTCAGCACATATGTTGCAGAGGGAATTGCCGTGTTAAACCTATTAGGTTTTTGATGCTTCTAATGAAACTCATGTATGTATCTATGCCTGTGAATGTTGTGTCATTTAAGACAGAAGAACAAAGGAAGTCCCAGTCTCTCTGCGCCAAGGAATTGGAATTTATTAAAGGTGCGGAAAAACGCCTGACACGTGTTTCAAGCTGCGTACAGCTCTTCATCAGAGGCTTCAGTTATACAAAAATGGCAAGCAAATTATAAATAAATCACAATATATACAGTTGGTTCAATGTAGCACAACAAACAAAGGTACAATGGAAGGGAAAGGAACCAGGGCAAGGTGCAACCACAATTTACACATGTACAGTACATGTAAAATACCAAAATATAAATAAGGGCGAATTACCGCAAGTTGTCAATTTCATTCGTAGCACCACGTATGCATGGGATCAATTGCGAAGGAAAATTAAAGCACAATTTTAGAAACAGAAATTGACCATAGCAGCGCAATCAAGTACCAAAAAATCAATCAGCTAAGTCTTGAAATAAAAGACTAGTATGTGCCCCATAATTGTGAAGTAAACGGTTTACCTTGAATTACAGCAATTAGTCTTCACAATTATAACGTAGGACAATGCCCGGATAAATTCTGAAATAAAACCCCAATTTGCAATTAATATAATAAACCAACATTAAGGCAAAAACCATTTATAACCAAGATACCAGGATCCCTAGAGATTAAAACATACCTCAAACTGCCTCGCAGTTGCGGAAGGCTAAAGTTCAACAAAAACAAAAGAAGAAAAACCGGGTCTCAATTAATGTTGCATAAAGGCCAGCAAGAACCCTTTTAAACCACTAATTGGCTCCTAATATACAAGAAATTAAATACATCAGCCGTAATTGTGCCATAATACACAAGAAATGCGAAGATAATTGTACCAGGAAACACCCAATTAGGTCCTTGACCATCCATAATTAGGGTGAGCATATTAACACGTCTTACCGCGGCGATCGTAGGTTTGTGTCTGCTCAGAGTTCCATCGCGCGATTCGCGACATAGTAGTGGGACTACATATACTTGAGTCTGGAGGCAGTGAAATGTATAGCCATGCAACCATGGTTTAGCAAGTTGGGGAAACAAGCCACCATGTTGGATGAACGGGAAGAGCCTTACAAAGAGCCTCACTACATTAAAGGAGGTCCGTAGGCCTAGTGCGAATAATGCATTACAGAGCTGAATAATTAACCAAGAGGAAAAGGACTTGAAATAGACTGATATATTAGTAACCAAGTCAAATAAATTAATAATGATACATTAAAGAAAGAATTGATGAATAAAACCACGAAGAACTGTGAACAGAATTGAATAATGAAAAAAATAAAAGTATGTAAGCCACATGTTAGCGGCTAAAATAACAGGACGTGAGTGCGCTGATACAGGTCAGAATTAGGCATTATGGCAATACAAATACCAGAAAATGCAATAAGGGGGACACAGCCCCATGAGCAAGACATAATGATACCAATTTCACAAAAGATAGACTAGAGGCACTTGTCAATCTCAGTCAATAATGTGCATCCTGAATTATAAAAAGGTGGCAAACTCATGGTCCGAATTGAGTCCAGAAGTAACAGTACGATATTTCCAAATTAATTTTGCCTCCAATTGACGTAGTTTTAATGTGAGGTTACCACAGCCTGGGGGCAATGTAACTTTGCACAGCCCCATGAAGCGAATATCATCCTTGCAGTCCATTTGGTGAGATTGTTGCCAATGGTGTGCAAGGGGATATTTGGCTTCCTGGCTACCAATTGTAGCCAGATGTTCACAGATCCTGATTTTAAGTGGGCGAATAGTGCTCCCTCTGTATTTAAGGCCACAGATACAGATAATGCAATACAATTAATAAAGGACTTAATTTCATGATCACCACGTGTACCAAATGTGACTAATGATGTTTCAAATGAAAATTGGCACATATTGCAACCCCCACATTTGTGAAAACCTTGGACTCTGGCGGAATGAAGCCAAGTCTTAGGTGTAGGTAACAGACTCATAAATGAAGGGCACAATTTGTTTTTTAGAGATTTGTCTTTGCTATAAGTCACACTTACATTAGTGTCCAGCCAATTTACGATATCTTTTTTGAGAGGTAACAAATGCCAATGCTTCTTCAAAATATGATGGATTTTGTAACTGTCAGAATTGTATCTGCTAATTAGCCTGATATTTTGAGAGAATGATGACTTTGGAATTTTGTAATTCAAGGTAAACCGTTTACTTCACAATTATGGGGCACATACTAGTCTTTTATTTCAAGACTTAGCTGATTGATTTTTTGGTACTTGATTGCGCTGCTATGGTCAATTTCTGTTTCTAAAATTGTGCTTTAATTTTCCTTCGCAATTGTTCCCATGCATACGTGGTGCTACGAATGAAATTGACAACTTGCGGTAATTCACTCTTATTTATATTTTGGTATTTTACAAGTACTGTACATGTGTAAATTGTGGTTGCACCTTGCCCTGTTCCTTACCCTTCCATTGTTTGTTGTGATACATTGCACCAACTGTATATATTGTGATTTATTTATAATTTGCTTGTCATTTTTGTATAACTGAAGCCTCTGATGAAGAGCTGTACGCAGCTTGAAACACGTGTCAGGCGTTTTTCAGCACCTTTAATAGATTCCAATTCCTTGGCGCAGAGAGACTGGGACTTCCTTTGTTCTTCTGTCTTACCTTGTGGATTTATACTGGCAGTATACCCACACCACCCAGACACCTGCAGCCTTGGTGTTTGATCCCTTTAATTGTTATACAAGCGCTTTGGACCTGTGACTTTATCTGCCATAACCTCATTTTTGTCATTTAAGACAGGAAATATTCAACCTGTGGCTTACTCACACAACACCTTACAGTCAGTATGTGTGTAGTTTGTCAACCGATTGCCTCTCTACAAGCTTTGAAATTGCCTTTACATAGTCCATTTGTTTTTTCTCTGCTCAATCTGGAATTGTTCTTGTCCTAAATAGGAACAATAGCTACACAGTCAATAAGCATGCTTTCATTACAAGCTTCCCAGTACTGACTTTTGCTTCATAAGGTTCTGGACCTGGCGCTTCAGTTGGGACACCCGTTCCGGCTAATACGGGGATCTCTGATCACAAATCTAGGTGGATCATGGGAAGGGTAACTATCCCTACTGCCGTAGTACCCTGGATATTGTGAATTTTGGTAACCCTCCACCCTTGGCCTCCCCTCTCCCGGATTGGGTTGTCTGGTTTCCTGAAACAGGAAACGAAAGGAGGGTTGTGCTGCAGGTTGGAGGTTTGTGGGTACCGGGGAAATAAACTTAACCCAGCATTTGGGGGATTACTGCCCTCCTGGGGGAAGTTAGGAGGGCAGTTTCCCGGGGCAGTACTTACCTGATTGGATCCCCCCTTGAGCTGGGGGAGTCCATACATACCCCAAGATTGGTTGATTGCCCTTGTACCGGGGACTTATATAATCAGGGGAGTCAGGGGTCCCATTGGTGGGATTACCTCCCTGACTGCCACCTGTTTGTGACTGGCCTGAAGGTCTTCTGGGTCTCTGATTTTGCTGATTTTGTATAGGTACATTTTTAGGCTCCCCCATCTCTAGGTCTATAATGGGGGCAACCTTCACCACCGCCACCTTAGCAGCAGCAGGGGTGTTGGCTGGTTTGGGGTTTTTGGCCAGATTTTTATTTTCGGCAGGTTTTTGGACTTCATAAATGCGGGTTGCCTGCTCTATGACCCAGTCCAGAGATATTTTATGGTGAAAGTCCCTCACCAGCTGGGTCATAATATACTTTGGGAGCGCATGACAGAAGGTAGTTGTAAACTCCCTGCTATCCGTGCGCACCCTCCTTGTGGTTTTTGCAAAGGCGTGTTTCAGCTCGTGCACAAATTCTCTTGGGGCTTGATCTTCCCCGCACTCCAGATTGTAGGCCGCTTTGCAAGCCTCTTGTGGGTTTCTGTGGGGGGAAAACTGTTTCAAGATGGCCACCACGTAGGTGGACCATCTTGAGTGGTTCTGAATGTCCAGTGCAACAAAGAAGCTGGAGTACTCAGGAGACAAGGTCCATTTATCATACTCTATGCAGTTCTAGTTATCTTTGAGGTGAAAAGTATCCATCATCTGCTCATAGAGTTCCAAGTGTTCCCAAACAGAATATGCTGCATTTTTTTGGTATGGGGTTATGAAACTCCTAATGGCCTTAATCTGCCTAATGGGGTCTTCTGTCATAATTCTCTTGAGTTTATTTGCCTTCTTTGGCTTAGTCACCCGAGTCCACTCGCCCTCAGACTCAGAGGTGTTGCTACTTGAGGTCTCCTCATGATTATCTAGGTGCTCCCTGATTCTGTGAGCTTGAGAGGGGCTCGCAGAATGGTGGGGCCTAGTTTCTCCACTCCTGTGGTGCCCAGGAGAGTAGTCTTCTGACTCCTCCCTGCTCCCAGGGTTGGCAGAGTATCCCCCCCACTGACCTAATTGGGTAGAGGTCTTCAGGATGCTCTTTTTGGGCCTCATTTCATTCGTTTTTTCATCAAATTGAACCAACTGGCCTCCATGTTGTCCTGGGTTTTAAGACTTTAGTCCTCGAGACAGTTTTCTTTGGCACAATCATGCAAGTCAGCCAGATCTTGCGCGAGGGGACTCTTCTTGTTTTGGCCATATCTGACCTCCACAGGAAAGTCTTGCATTGACAGAATCCAGGAAGTAATTCAGGAATTACTCACATTTCCGGCCCGGATTCTGTCACTTTGAAGATATTGCAGAGGCCGGTGTGGAGTCTCCACTATGATGTGTTCCCCCTGGATGAACAGGTGGTAATTCTTCAATGCCCACACCGTTGCCAGGTGTGCCTCCTCACAATCGTTGAATGCTTCCTTCCCAGGGGATAAAGTCTTACTTGCATAGGAGATGACTTTATTGACCTTGTCAAGCTTCTAATACAATACTGCTGTCAAGCATGTATTCGAGAACCGTGTCTCCAAGAAGAACTCCTTGTTTTTGACAGGGTAAGCTAGACAAGGTGCTTGTGAGAGGCTTCTTTTGAGTTGCTTTACTGCCTCGGCTTGTTTTGGACCCCACTCCTACTTGACCCCCCCCTTCAACCGGTGGATCAGGGGTCTTGCGAACTCTGCGTAATCCTCAATGAACTTCCTACTGTATTTAATCAGTCCAAGGAGGCTTCTTAGCTCACGCAGAGTTGTGGGGTCTTTCAGTTTTAGGAGTGCTTCCACTTTCTTTTCCTGGGGACAGAGACCCTCAGGAGTTATCTCATTCCCCAAGAAGTTGACACGGGTCCTTCACCACTGTGCCTTTTGGAAGGACATTTTTGCTCCAGCAACCCTCAACTGGGTCAGAACATAACGGATTTCCGCTATATGTTCCTCCACAGTTGAGCTATTTATCAGGACATCATCCACATAGGCCAGGTTACCCCTTTCACCCAAGTCGGGCATGGCCTTTTGTAGGAAGATGTTGAATTTGTTGCCGGAGTTGATGTATCTGAAGGGAGTCAAGGTCCACGTGTACTGCGGCCCCCCGAAGGTAAATGCCAGCTTCTATAGGTCCTCCCTCCTGACAGTCAAGGTCCAGTACCCATTGGCCAAGTCAATGGCAGTGTATACCTTTGCCCCTGGATCTGGGCCAGCCTCTGGTCAATGTAGGGGAGAGGCCATCGGGACATGTGGACCCGTTTATTCAGCTCCTCAGGTCAGCACAGAGTCTCCGCTGGTCGTTTAGTTTTTAAATCCCCAGCACTGGATTATTAGAGGTGCTGTGGACTGGACGAATTATCCCACTGGACTCAAGGTTTTTGATGATTTCCGTCAGGAACTCCATGGATGCGAGAGGCAAGCGGTATTGCTTCACAAACACTGGAGTCATTCCAGGGTCCATGGGAATTGTTGTTTTATGGATTTAAGTGCGAGCTACTCTGTCCATTAGTTCTTTGTTCCCATTGTTAGGGAGAATTCTCACCCAAGTGCTAAATTCCCTCTACCTTAGAAGCCTCCAGCTCTTTTGCTATATTTTAGGACTTTGAACTTTTCATTTTTCAATGTGTTTTACTTTTGTGTTCTTGGGATATGGAGTTTTAAAACAACTCCATTAGTATCATCCTTTTCTTGTGTGTCACACAGCACCTTCAGTGCAGTGGCACAGGGAGGTCTTTCAGACTTCCCAAGGTTTAAATACCTTCTCTCGGACTGATTACCGTCTCCCAGAGCATGTAAAGTTAAATTGACTTTTCTAGTATTTTTAAATTTACAGACCCAGCACACACTATCTTCCTATAGAGTGCTGGAGGGGTTGCCTAGCATCCCCTGAGTGTAAACACTCTTTTAGGAAAGGTCCTTCTTGTGTTTAACTCTGCGCGCCAAACCAGGTTTGGTCCCTTTGTTCGTTGGCCTTTGGCGGGCTTCAGTGCTGAAGCCCTCCTCTGGCGCGTGAGTGTCTGGGGTGGACAGGATGTGAGGGAGGTGCCTGAAACTCCCTGTGATTAGTCTCCTAGGAGACCTGAATGCACTCTGGCATGATTGGCTGGTTGGCTGTCCGCCAAGGACAGCCACACTGCTGTGTGAATGACAGCTAGGCTGGAATGAATGGGGGACAACTGTTTAAAAGCAGGCCTCTGGGACTTGGAAAGCAGAATCGACCACCTGAACGAAAGGACCGAAGATGAGTTGAAGGAAGATGACTGCTGCAACTCCTGGTCCACTGGTGAAGTCCTGCTGCAGGTCCGAATTGCCTGAAACTCCATCGACAGAGAAGCCCTTCAAGGTAAACTTCTTCCCTTGAGTTTGTTAGGAACAACCAACTCGCAAGTCACCTGGACACCGTTTCTATACTGGTCGAATTTTCTTCAGAGTGCTGTTGAAAACCAGATAGCCAGTGAGAAGAATACCAGTTTGTGGTCTTTCTGGCACTCACACCTTAAACCGACATTTTGCCAAGCTTGTGGCCTTTTCCCTGGGCAGTGCAGGAACCTCCCGACGTCCTCCTTCTTCTCCCCATGACTGAAGCTCAGGAACAGCGAGATCTGCAGGAACTGGCAGGAACAACTGCCTTAGCTACAGCTCTTCTTCATTTAAAGGGTACTGTGCAAGTGCGGTCAAAAAATCCTTTCTGCCGTGGTGAAAGTTTGTGAAACTTTCCCAACTTTGAAGGCTTGTCCTTCCCTAAACTGACATATAACTTTTCGTCTGACCAACTACTTCTAAAAACCATGGCAAAGACTTAACCGTTTACTACCAGAACTGTGCTTTCCTATCCAAGACTCTGAACCAATGACTTTGGCCCAGGCCTATTGAATTGAATTGATTGCTGGCTGTAGTGAACTGAAACTATTTGCCCTACCTCTGAAAGTATTTGTGCTTTGATTCTTTTAACCTTGTCTTTTTACCCCTTTTTAAAGTAACTGAAGTGCCATCTTGCTCCCACTTCAGGGGATCAGAACTTGTTCAGAAACTGATTGGTTGTGTATTGTAGTATATTAGATAGTGATATTGAGCTGCTCTTACTAGTGGAATGTTTTCCAACTGACTGTGTAAATAAATGTATATTCTTTTACCAAGAAACCTTGAGTAAGTGTTTGTTTGAACCGCTGTGATTGCTGTCCCTTTGTGTAACCTCTTGTACTGCTGACTTTACTCTTGAGATAAGTCTGGCTGCTCAGCCACTGCTACCACATTACTGTGTAGTACAGGCTTGTACCAAAGGTGAAATTGTACTTAGACACTTAGACGTGTAGTCTTAATTGTGTGTAGTGTTCCCAAAGGGTACTGCATGTGATTCTGCCTAATCCCCATGTACAGTAGCAGTGCGGTACGATTGGTGAAGGCAGACGTTAATTCTGTTGTTCATGCATTCCCTTCTGCTGTCCTCCCTATGACTTTCTCTTGTTTGCTTTGTTAGTCCACAATTTGTACACCTACTCTATTTTCCTTTGCCATTCTTCAACATGGTGCTATTTGCATATATTTTTTGCATTTGCTAATTGGTACTACCATGTACGAGAGGAGTTGCCATCTTCAGCAGGTAGGATGCCACCAGATGTCCACAAACAGATGAATAGTCTGCTACTGCTGTGTGCATTAACATGGTGCCAGCAGTTTCACTATGTTGCACAGTTCTTCTTTACACACTAAATTCACTGGCAACAAACGTTGTTAAAGGAATGTTATGGTTAAGTTGCACTACAGAATAACCTATGAAATTCAATGGACAAACGTTGCCACAGGGACTTTATGGTTACAGGTAAAACCGAACAACCCCCGAAATTCGCCAGTTATGGTACGCTAAGCAACCATAACTTGCGCCACCAGTGTGCACTGCAAGGACTAACACCCATGACATCAAAGATGCCATCATAAATCTCATTTGTGATATCACTGATGACATCACATGTGTGCTTCCCTCTTTTTTTGTTCACAGACATAAGTAGGCCAGGTGGTTTTCTTCACTAACAGTCAGGAACTAACAAAGCAAAAGGGTCTATCTTTGTGTACGGCACCCTTCTCATAGGTTCTTACACTGATTTCCTTAGCGTAAACTCACAGAATATGATGCATATACATATAGGGGATGAAGAAAGCGTAAAACACAGCAATCATTTCTGTGCGTGAACATAATGAGTTATGTTATGAACAGTTTCTGGTAATGCTGCTCCTTTTTTGCTTACTTTAATTTCCCTGTATATGCTCATATTTGTATGCATTGTGGTGTCTTTATGTTTGCTGTGCAGTAGTGCAATTATGTAGTTATTAAGGCAACGGTAGGTTCTTCTTACATGTTTCACAGTACCCGAAACTCTAAAATGAAAGCATTCATGATTTCACTACGTAAAATGGGAAGATTTTGAAGATTACACTTCTATGGGGCATGGTGCAGACAATAGCTACGTTTCCACATGAGTTGGTTCATGTACTGCAAAGAAGTCTGTAATACAATGGTGTGTATAGCAATGCATTGCTCAATGAACTACTTATGTCATAATACTTCTTCCAATGATGTTTGATAGATTTTTGCCACCATTACAATAACTATGGGGGTGGGATAGGATCATTGCTATCCCAACAAGGTCTAGCCTGATCTTTATCTTGGCTTGGTCATCCCTAACCGGCACGGCCGGTCCTTCTCTGGAAAATAGACTCTGGTCTTCGTCGCTCTTCCCTTGAACTCGCTTGTGCCCAAAATGTACCTAAACAGGCCCACAGTGGCTCCTCCGAATACCTTGGGTTTGTGCTTCATTGTCCGCACTTCCACATTACTCTTGCCGACCATGTCTTTATACGTATCAATCGGTAGTATTGTAAGATCAAAGCCAGAGTCCACCATCACCCTCGTCTCATTTCCGTCGACTTTGATGATGTAGTGCGGTTTCTCCCTTTGTGCGTCCCGCTGTCCACCATGATGATGGTCGGACACCCCTCTTCATCAGATGACTCATCGTGCTTGGCATCTTCACTCAGCACCGACTCAGCCATTTTCTTCCCTCAACTTAATGACGTAGTCATACACTGGCTCTGCAGGCTCCTGCTTCCTGCTGTAAAATGTGATCTTGTGCAGCACAATGTTCTCTTTGCTCGAGAACATCTTTATGATCCTTCTTACGGCCTCTTTGTACACATCATCATCATCTGGCACAACCTCAGGTTTCAACCCTGCAAAGATTCTCTGGCCTTCAACGGCCAGTGCATTGAGCAGCATCTCCCTCTTTCTCACAGTAGCCAGCACCGCCCACTGTCTCCAAGTTCGTCTCAAATAACGTTTCCCATTACAGCCATGGAATGGTAGGCCTACCTGGCGATTGCAGGAAAGTTGGGGGTGGCATCGTACCTTGCATCATCTTCACAGCGGGTTTGTGGCATTATCCTCCTCACCAATTATGTTGTGGCCTAAATGAGTACACTGGCCCAAAGTGAGGTCGACTCTTTATTAACCTCTGTACAGACAGCTGGGTATGGCACAGTTGTTTCATTCTGCATGAGCATGTAACATCATATATACAGATAAGTGCACAAGTCCTTGAGGCATCAGCTGCGCAGTCTCTTTGGGCCTGATGGTCTTTGCTTCTTATCAGGTAGAAGCGTCGGGGTCAGTGTGCACACCACACTGTCCCACACTCAGAATGCCTCCTCTCTCGGCAGCCGCGCATATAACTTCTGCTAGGTCTCATGAGAGTCGGGCTCCCGACATCTCACAAGACTTGGGGGGTCATTCCGAGTTTGGAGGTAGCCATGGCGCTATTTGTGCCATGGCTGCCTCTAATACCGGGTCCGGCACCGGTCTTGTTCAATGGGGACTTACCGGTGCATTCCGACGCTGGAGGGACCGGTAAGTCCCCATTCGAGCCCCCATAGGGCTCAATGGGAATGGGGAGGGCGCTAATAACGGGCTCACGACTAGCAAGCCCGTTATTAGCGGCCTGGTCCCTTAGCGGGACCCTTAAGGGACATGTGGTCAGACCACACGTCCTTTACTGGTCCCGCTAAGGGACCTCGGAATTGGGCGGTAAGGGATTACCGGCACCGGTCTCCTTAACGGTGCCCGGTATCCCTTACCGCCCAACTTGGAATGACCCAGTCGGTCTCTATGCTCAGTTACCGTTACTTGGTCCAGCAGATTTACAGCAGAATTAAAAGTGGTTGTAGGGCATGTTCAGCCCCATTTTTGGAGTCCATAGGACGCCATGATTCTAAGGTGCAATTGCTGCCGCCAGTAATTCTTAAGGCATTAACGTTGCTGATTTCTGGTAGGAAAAGTGAGGTTTTACCTCCAGCTTTCTACTGGAGGTAAATCCTGCACCTTACCCTCAAGCTTGTGCGGTAATGCGGCTGTAACATAATTAACTCCATAATTGTAATGGCTCTGAATTTTGGTGAGATACCTAACTTGTTTGTGATAGAGTACAAATTATGTTAAGTGGTGAAGCAAGGAAGGACTTACAGCTCAGTCTGCAATTTAAGCACCGGGTCTCCTATCCTCTCAGCTCAGTTTGCTGCAGTTATGTGTTAATGCTTGCTTCCAATAGTTAAACAATATGATGTTTTATAAAGATGACTTAAAAATACACACCATTAATTAAACTAACTTGACCAATATATAAATCATGGCCTCTATTTTCATTGGAAAGGTGCAAGCACACAAATTCATGTAATGTGCGCCGACAAAAGCTCTTCTGGTTTTGCTCCACTCCTTCCCTCTAGACAATCCTCAACTTCCCTGCCTGCACTCTCTACAACTTACTCATATGCCCCCCCACTTCTACCTACAGACGCCTTTCTATCCAGCTCCCCATGCACAACCGTTCTTCAGGTTCCTGCTCCAGGTCTACAGTGTTATTAATGGTCTTGCTCCTTATTACCTTCCTGAATGAACCTCTGTCTATGCGCCATCTCATGCCCTCCACGCCTTCTGTGCATTATACCTCACTCTCCCACGCCCCCTCCCCAAATTCTCCTGTTGCTTCCACTTTCTCCCTACTCATGCTGCTCTACTGGAACCCGCTGCCCATCACAATCAAAGCCAACACAGCTGTGGATCACTTCAAAGCTCAGCTCAAGCTTCATTGACTTGCCAAAAGGGAGCTCCCACACTCTCTCCCCTATCATCCCTACCTGACCCACCACTCCCCCAAGTGCAAGGATATAAGGAAGAGGCAGCGTGTGTGAGGCTGAGTGCGAACAGGTTGTCATTATGCGCATCTCTCGTATGCTGTCTATGCTATCAGTTTCATGGAAAGAGTTCCAGATGTGCCAGGCTTGACAGTGTTTGGTCTGTTCTACCCTTTTTGTTTGGCAGGTATGTTTATTTTGTTAATTAATATATGTACTAATCATTATATTTGAATGGTGCTAATATTCCTGCAGTCACCCACACACCTCACCTTCCCCAATTCTCAATCAATATTTACACCATCACTATGTCCTGCGCATGCACACTGGCTCTGTCAACTGCCAAGTAACAACTCACACTCTCAGGTCCCATCCACGCTCCCAACTCGCACCTTGCACTCTACAGTTCCTCTTGTTCTTTCTCAGTATCTCTTTGCCCCAGAGTTACCCCAATGGCCTGCTCTTACTGCATCGCACAGCCTTTCTCCTATTCTGTTGCACTCTCCCTCCCATCATCTCTCCAATCTGCTGCTAGTTCTCTCTTTCCCCAAATCACTCCCTTTCTGGTCTCCTTGTCCACTGCTCCCTATCTGACCTCTTGCCGATCACTCCTTCTCTGGCCCACCACACCATCTGACCTCTTGCCGATCACGCCTTCTCTGGCCCACCACACCATCTGACCTCTTGCCGATCACGCTTTCTCTGGCCCACCACACCATCTGACCTCTTGCCGATCACTCCTTCTCTGGCCCCACCACTCTCCCACTAGGCTCTGGCCCACACCTCCTTTTTTTACCATAATTTACACAGTGTTTTTTTTTTTTAATTGTTGATTTCACAGATAGTTTTTTCTATCGTGAAATCGCTATAAGCTGGAGCATCTGAATAATGTGAGTAATGTAATTTTGTGTATTTGTACAGTGAAGGTGGCCAGTGAGGGAGGCAGTCTGTGGCAGACAGTCAAGAGGCACACATCATTCTGGAATGTTTCCCATAGATAGTGCTGCACGGTCCCTTCAGCCAGGCGCGAAGCGAAGGTGGCGAGTTAGAGAGGCATTCTGCGGCAGTCATCCGGCATTATCAGTGACCGTCCCAAGTAAACATCATCAATATTTGAGATCTGCTTAAAAGTCTCTGCAACGCCTAAAGGATTTCAGACTCGCTATCTAGATAATATGTCAACGCATGTGCTATACGCTCTAGTCCTACTCACCCTACTGCCATACAGTGTGAGCCTCTCCCCATGGCCCTTCATACTATTCCGGAGCTTCAACGCATGTGCTATATGCCCTAGTCCTACTCACCCTACTGCCATCCAAAACATTTGATTTCAAATGTAAGTTTGTAGCTGTTCTCCCCATTCATTTATAAGTCCGGTTTCTTAGCCGCATCAACTAAAAACATTACGTCTATTTTCCCCAAACACATCAAAGATACGGGTCCCCCGAATATGATGGAAGAGGCTACAGCCAATTAGATTCCTGATGAGGATCTTGTGGTGGGGGTCCAAGAGGTTGAACATATCTCGAAAGGAGAAAAGCAGCCCCAGGCCACCAAGAAGCCGCAGGAAATAATGGTACATCGAATGAGGTTATCACCCACCAGGAGGTGGTTCTTAACCGAGTGGAAGAACCGCAAGAACTGCACGAGAGGCGTAAGGTAGATTGTCTAATTCTGAAGGCTGCCAGCAAGAGATATTTAATAAAAGAGTTTGATATTCATCCAGAACGACCAGTATCAGCCTCCCCTGAGTTTTACCCGGACTTACCGTCAACAGTGGATGAATCTTCTTCGACTTATTCAAGCCACCCTCCACAGCCTACTCAGAGTAATCATGACATGGACACAAAGAGTTCCTCCTGTGAAATTATATGAATCTCTACATGCCAAAGGGAATGAGCAAGCTCTAGTTTTATCTCATCTCAGCTCCACGTTCTCCTTTATTGAAGGTTACATCACTGCTGCTTGACACTGTGATGTACGATCTGTTGATAAATCCTTGGTTCTAACCCCGAAAAACTGTATATCTGTAGGACTAGGCAGACTCAACAGGCGCCGCTGCACTAACCAGGGAAGGTCTGGTGCCTAGGATGGGCTCTGAGAGCTCCTGTTCCTCGACTCAACAGGCGCAGCTGCACTAACCAGGGAAGGTCTGGCGCCTGGGATGGGCTCTGAGAGCTCCTGTTCCTCGCAGGGCCCGATATGGATTGCCAATGCCAGGGTATCCTATACCATCCACGTAGCGTTTCCGCCGTGACGTATGACGTCACATCGCGTAGGCCCTTTCCTCTCCTCTAGTCCTCCGCAGGCTTCCCCTTCTTGTTTGCATAAAAGCTCAGCGATGCCAGCGTTCAGTGTCTCGCAATGGTGTAATCCCATCTTGCCACGCACCTGTGCATCCTGCTACCTGATATTATCTTGCGTCTTCATAGGTAACTAGGTAAGCTACCAGGACCGTTTACTGGAGTCCCCCGACGCCAGGAGCCTTTTTGATAGGGTAAGGACATGGCTTAACATTGTTGTTGTTGAATATATGTATACTAAGTCAGGACGTTCTATCTCATTATTTTTTTGTCATCACTGTAGCTCCTCCACTGCAATAGTTCCAGAGGGGGAGTGTCCAGTAGCACTCCTGCCTCGGAGCCCTGGTCACACAGGCCCTGAACTAGCTTACTGGGCTTGTTCCTTTCGGGAGGTGAAGCACAACTTCCATGACTTCCAAGACTTACGGTCTCCGTCACGTGAAAGCTGACAATATCTGAACCACCTTCCAGCATCGCATATTCTTTCTTTACAAACCATGGGACCTTCAGCTGTTTCTCAATTAGATGAAGTCCCATTGGTTGCAAGTCACCGGCAGAGCCACCAAAAGAAGATAGCTCACTTTCTGTGATATTTCAGCCTCCTATTGATGACAGAGATCTAGAACTGGAAGAGGTGCAAACCAATTATTCTATTCTTTAACAAAAGAAAAAAACAACAGGCAAAAGGGAAAAATAAGACAAACAAAATCAAAAAATCAAAAGGCGGTTCCTAAGAACAATATTTATGGAACCCGCACAGTTCTGCAGACATTATCAATGCCACAGGTGGCAAATATTCTACTGCAATCAAGCGCCATGAAGAGAAATCTAAAAAGGACAAGATCCATGTGACCCCGGAGAAAGAGTTGGAGGATCTAATGGATCTGTCAGAATATCCAGGTGAATCAGTGTATACCTCTTCTAGGCCAAATACTGAGGACAATTTATCCAGGTGAATCAGTGTATACCTCTTCTAGGCCAAATACTGAGGACAATTTATCCAGGTGAATCAGTGTATACCTCTTCTAGGCCAAATGCTGAGGACAATTTATCCAGGTGAATCAGTGTATACCTCTTCTAGGCCAAATGCTGAGGACAATTTATCCAGGTGAATCAGTGTATACCTCTTCTAGGCCAAATGCTGAGGACAATTTATCCAGGTGAATCAGTGTATACCTCTTCTAGGCCAAATGCTGAGGACAATTTATCCAGGTGAATCAGTGTATACCTCTTCTAGGCCAAATACTGAGGACAATTTATCCAGGTGAATCGGTGTATACCTCTTCTAGGCCAAATACTGAGGACAATTTATCAGGTAAATCGGTGTATACCTCTTCTAGGCCAAATACTGAGGACAATTTATCCAGGTGAATCAGTGTATACCTCTCCTAGGCCAAATACTGAGGACAATTAATCAGGTGAATCAGTGTATACTAGAAAGACTGCCAATTTCTAAGGAAGCCACGGCGCTGAAGCACTCCAATGTGCTTAAATGATTGAATATCATTCCTACCTTGCGTTATATTCCATCAAGGGACATCGATCAGGTCGAATTACGTTCCAAGTTGCAGCCTGATCATGTTCTCTTATGTATAGGTTCTAAAATGACGAGGAGCTTTTTGTTAGATTTGGCACCCCAGTTATACCTGTGGGTTATGATCTGACAGAAGTCAATAGGGCTAATATTTTGGTTTCCATATTTAAGAAGCTTGGTAATCTAAGTGAATGTAGAAGTCTCAAGTCTTTTTCTCCCTTAAAAGTGACCTATTTTCTGAAGGAGAGGGAAGACAGGAAAGTGCCCCTGAATTATTAGTAAAAGAAGATACTTGGTCATGGTTACCAGGGATGTTGGCTAATAATAGGAGATGAGAGTAACTGGATCCTTCTGGGAAGCCGATTATAGTGACAAGAGCCTTGTGGAATACCAGAGGGATTGTTCACCTATTTCAACCACTAAATTAACCTCTTTCTTCAATAGATGTGATATTGTTACAAGAAACTTGTCTTATGTCCAAACTGAGTATAGACGGCTTCACTACCTTATTGTCTCCGACCCTTATAGGCCTTAAGAGAGACCTACTTTAGGGTTAGTAACGGCTGTAAGGGAAGTATTGGATAGTCTCATCCGGAATGGCTGTCCCCCAATTCATTTATAGAGGAATCAAAAATGGGATGGCCTGAACTTATCTGTAAGCATGAGGGGATGCCGGTCTTGTTCGCTGTCTGTTGGAATCCTGATGCCATTTCTGCAGATGTTTTTATAGACTTGAAAGCGGAAACAATGGACATGTGTCTTCAAGATGCAGAAAGCTCTTCAATCAGTGGGGTGTGATTTAAATGTTATTTGTCCAGAATTGGATTTGGATTTACCAGCCAAAGAGTAGGCAGCGCTCATGCTAGAGAGAGGGACTGCAAATGGTCTTCCTTGATGGAATCCAGAGGTTTCCATATGGTCAATGCGGTGCTAAGGGCAGATACTCCAGCCAGATCCCTCTGGGCATGAGAGAAGTATGTTGCAACTATTGACTGTTTCTTTGTCTCAGGAAGTATTTGTGCATATACCCATCTCCAGCGAGTGATCATGCAATCCTTCCGACTAGCCGGCTGTTTCCCTTTGTAAGAGCGGCACCCTATACGTGCCCAATGTAGAAATAGATGACATCAGGAACAGGTTTAAATGGGACGCAGCGGCTGTAGACACCTTTCATAGATCCTTGGTGAATATGTTTGACAGGGTTCCTAGAAGGGAATCCCCTAACACACAGGAAGTAGGGACAAAAAACCTGCAACACTACTACTTAAAAGTGCCCCTGGCATAAAGTCAAAGTGGTATCGGTCATTGGTGGTCAAAATAGCCGAGACATGCCTACATTTCTATTTGCCAGATGGCATTTCCACACAGACAAATGAATTTTCTGGGCATTTATTCAGAAGCAATCCTTTCATTTCATGTGACGTCCCCATGTAATGGCAGTGCACATGGCCAGCATGCACATATAACTAGAGTTAGGTGTCAACCTCCTTTCAATGGAAAGGCCTGATGGCTGCTCCCTGGCACGCTTTGGCGGCCTGGTATTGTGTTAACCGTCAGTATACAGTGTTCATATCGAATCCTTGATATTGAATGCCCATATGTAGAATATTTTATATTGAAAAACTTTAAAGTGAATGTATTTAGGGTGGGGTAAAGGGTTAAATATTTTTTGGAAATGGTTGGGATGGGTTTTTAGGAGTGGGAAACGTGGGCTTGGTGGGGGGGTCTCCCCAAAAGAAAAAAGAAAATAAATGCATTCACTATAAAAGTTTTCAAGATTTTCAAGGTTCAATAATTGGGTATTTGTTATAAATGACTTGGATACCGTTGTCTTCAGGGCAGGACTGCATATGACACCCTATAAATAAAGATAAAATGCTTTTCAGTCAAGAAGCCTATTCTTTTCATTTAATGACCAATGAATGAATCAGTCTGTATGCCTTTATTAACAACTAACCTTATTGCCTGGCTCCTATAGAGAAGGATGCCATTGCAGACGCGCAAGAGAAACTGAGCGGAATAAATACACAGTTTGACCAGGTAAGACCACAACATTAAACAGAAAAACCAGGAAACTGGCAAGGGATGTTCAGGATGTTAAATTAGATGTAGTTTACCCCTATCTAGAAGATGACCCTTTAGGAAGCTGTCAAAATGCGGGGGCACAAGCCATACCCGTGGGTGCTAGATCGAGACGCTGCTGGGTTACCTTCTCAGACTCCTCAAGCTCTGCTTCTGCTGGAGAGGTCCAACAAGGGTACAATGACCACATTTTCAGATCTTACAGAGCAGCAAGGATGCCCTTTTCTGGGAGGGGCAGGGCAGCCCCAGAGGGTTTGCCTGGGGCCCGGACAGCAAGATCTGTACACCAGCCAGCACCGTTGGAGGCACTGACCCAGTAAACGCAATGTGCGGATATAGATACTCAGGTTACCTTCCATATCTCCAATCTAGCAGACATACCCCTGACTGTGGCAGAAACATCCCTCTCCAATCTAGCAGACGTGCCCCTGACTGAGGAGAAACATCCCTCTCCAATCTAGCAGACATACCCCTAACTGAGGCAGAAACATCCCTCTCCAATCTAGCAGACATACCCCTGACTGAGGCAGAAACATCCCTCTCCAATCCAGCAGACATACCCCTCACTGAGGCAGAAACATTCCTCTCCAATCTAGCAGACATACCCCTGACTGAGGCAGAAACATCCCTCTCCAATCTAGCAGACATACCCCTGACTGAGGCAGAAACATCACAACTCCAATTTAGCAGACATGCCCCTGACTGAGGCAGAGGAATCCCTCTTCAATCTAGCAGACATACCCCTGACTGAGGCAGAAACATCCCTCTCCAATCTAGCAGACATGCCCCTGACTGAGGCAGAAACATCCCTCTCCAATCTAGCAGATGTACCCCTGACAGAGGCAGAACATCCCTCTCCAATCTAGCAGACATACCCCTGACTGAGGCAGAAACATCCCTCTCCATTCTTGCAGACATACCCCTGACTGAGGCAGAAACATCCCTCTCCAATCTAGCAGACGTGCCCCTGACTGAGGCAGAAACATCCCTCTCCAATCTAGCAGACGTACCCCTGACTGAGGCAGAACATCCCTCTCCAATCTAGCAGACATACCCCTGACTGAGGCAGAAACATCACTCTCCAATCTTGTAGACATACCCCTGACTGAGGCAGAAACATCCCTCTCCAATCTAGCAGACATACCCCCGACTGAGGCAGAAACATCCCTCTCCAATTTAGCAGACATACTCCTGACTGAGGCAGAAAAATCCCTCACCAATCTTGCAGACATACCCCCTGACTGAGGCAGAAACATCCCTCTCCAATCTAGCAGACATACCCCTGACTGAGGCAGAAACATCCCTCTCCAATCTTGCAGAAATAACCCTGACTGAGGCAGAAACATCCCTCTCCAATCTAGCAGACATACCCCTGACTGAGGCAGAAACAGCACTGCTCCAATTTAGCAGACATGCCCCTGACTGAGGCAGAGGAATCCCTCTCCAATCTAGCAGACATACCCCTGACTGAGGAAGAAACATCCCTCTCCTATCTAGCAGACATACCCCTGCTGAGGCAGAAACATCCCTCTCCAATCTAGCAGATATACCCCTGACTGAGGCAGAAACATCCCTCTCCAATTTAGCAGACATACCCCTGACTGAGGCAGAAACATCCCTCTCCAATCTAGCAGACATACCCCTGACTGAGGCAGAAACATCCCTTTCCGATATAACAGACATACCCCTGACTGATGCAGAAACATCACTTCTCCAATCTAGCAGACATACCCCTGACTGAAGCAGAAACATTCCTCTCCAATCTAGCAGACACACCCCTCACTGAGGCAGAAACATCCCTCTCCAATCTAGCAGAAATACTCCTGACTGAGGCAGAAACATCCCTCTCCGATCTAGCAGACTTACCCCTGACTGAGGCAGAAACATCCCTCTCCAATCTAGCAGACATACTCCTGACTGAGGCAGAAACATCACTGCTCTCCAATCTAGCAGACATACTCCTGACTGAGGCAGAAACATCCCTCTCCAATCAAGCAGACCTACCCCTGACTGAGGCAGAACCATCACTGATCTCCAATCTAGCAGACATACCCCTGACTGAGGCAGAAACATCCCTCTCCAATCTAGCAGACATACCCCTGACTGAGGCAGAAACATCCCTCTCCGATCTAGCAGACATACCCCTGACTGAGGCAGAAACATCACTTCTCCAATCTAGCAGACATACCTCTGACTGAAGCAGAAACATTCCTCTCCAATCTAGCAGACATACCCCTCACTGAGGCAGAAACATCCCTCTCCAATCTAGCAGACATACTCCTGACTGAGGCAGAAACATCCCTCTCCGATCTAGCAGACATACCCCTGACTGAGGCAGAAACATCCCTCTCCAATCTAGCAGACATACTCCTGACTGAGGCAGAAACATCACTGCTCTCCAATCTAGCAGACATACTCCTGACTGAGGCAGAAACATCCCTCTCCAATCTAGCAGACCTACCCCTGACTGAGGCAGAACCATCACTACTCTGCAATCTAGCAGACATACCCCTGACTGAGGCAGAAACATCCCTCTCCAATCTAGCAGACATGCCCCTGACTGAAGCTGAAAAATCCCTCTCCAATCTAGCAGACATACCCCTGACTGAGGCAGAAACATCCCTCTCCAGTCTAGCAGACATACCCCTGACTGAGGCAAAAACATCCCTCTGCAATCTTGCAGACATACCCCTGACTGAGGCAGAAACATCCCTCTCCAATCTAGCAGAGATACCCCTGACTGAGGCAGAAACATCCCCCTCCAATCTAGCAGACATACCCCTGACTGAGGCAGAAGAATCCCTCTCCAATCTAGCAGACATTCCCCTGACTGAGGCAGAAACATCCCTCTCCAATCTAGCAGACATACCCCTGACTGAGGCAGAAACATCCCTCTCCAATCTAGCAGACATACCCCTGACTGAGGCAGAAACATCCCTCTCCAGTCTAGCAGACATACCCCTGACTGAGGCAGAAACATCCCTCTGCAATCTTGCAGACATACCCCTGACTGAGGCAGAAACATCCCTCTCCAATCTAGCAGAGATACCCCTGACTGAGGCAGAAACATCCCTCTCCAATCTAGCAGACCTACCCCTGACTGAGGCAGAACCATCACTACTCTGCAATCTAGCAGACATACCCCTGACTAAGGCAGAAACATCCCTCTCCAATCTAGCAGACATGCCCCTGACTGAAGCTGAAAAATCCCTCTCCAATCTAGCAGACATACCCCTGACTGAGGCAGAAACATCCCTCTCCAGTCTAGCAGACATACCCCTGACTGAGGCAGAAACATCCCTCTGCAATCCTGCAGACATACCCCTGACTGAGGCAGAAACATCCCTCTCCAATCTAGCAGAGATACCCCTGACTGAGGCAGAAACATCCCCTTCCAATCTAGCAGACATACCCCTGACTGAGGCAGAAGAATCCCTCTCCAATCTAGCAGACATTCCCCTGACTGAGGCAGAAACATCCCTCTCCAATCTAGCAGACATACCCCTGACTGAGGCAGAAACATCCCTCTCCAATCTTACAGACATACCCCTGACTGAGGCAGAAACATCCCTCTCCAATCTAGCAGACATACCCCTGACTGAGACAGAAACATCCCTCTCCAATCTAGCAGACAGACCCCTGACTGAGGCAGAAACATCCCTCTCCAGTCTAGCAGACATACCCCTGACTGAGGCAGAAACATCCTTCTCCAATCTAGCAGACATTCCCCTGACTTAGGCAGAAACATCCCTCTCAAATCTAGAAGACATAGCCCTGACTGAGGCAGAAACATCCCTCTCCAATCTAGCTGACATACCCCTGAATGAGGCAGAAACATCACTGCTCTCCAAGGCTCTATCATTCGTGCCTACAAACTGGTTTAAAAGGGAATCTGAACCCAGATGGTTCTTTCAAACTATCAGATTGAAAGTCTTTATTCAAAATCAAGACATGGACGAGCAAGATGAAGATACTGGCCTAATACCCAAGGTATTCACCGTCACAGAGAGCAAAACTCCCAAGGAACTATTCACATTTGAGGAATGTGTCTTATACCAAATACATCAAATACAGGGAGTCCACAAACCTCTGTGGCACAACCTCACCAATATAGAGAGACTGAGGCAGAAACCTCTCTCTCCAATCTAGCAGACATACCCCTCACTGAGGCAGAAACATCCCTCTCCAATCTTACAGACACACCCCTGACTGAGGCAGAAATATCCCTCTCCAATCTAGCAGACATACCCCTGACTGAGGTAGAAACATCCCTCCCCAATCTAGCAGACATACCCCTGACTGAGGCAGAAAGATCACTGCTCTCCAATCTAGCAGACATTCCCCTGACTGAGGCAGGAACATCCCTCCCCAATCTGGCAGACATACCCCTGACTGAGGCAGAAACATCACTGCTCTCCAATCTAGCAGACATACCTCTGACTGAGGCAGAAACATCCTTCTCCAATCTAGCAGACATTCCCCTGACTTAGGCAGAAACATCCCTCTCCAATCTAGCAGACATACCCCCGACTGAGGCAGAAACATCCCTCTCCAATTTAGCAGACATACTCCTGACTGAGGCAGAAAAATCCCTCACCAATCTTGCAGACATACCCCCTGACTGAGGCAGAAACATCCCTCTCCAATCTAGCAGACATACCCATGACTGAGGCAGAAACATCCCTCTCCAATCTTGCAGACATAACCCTGACTGAGGCAGAAACATCCCTCTCCAATCTAGCAGACATACCCCTGACTGAGGCAGAAACAGCACTGCTCCAATTTAGCAGACATGCCCCTGACTGAGGCAGAGGAATCCCTCTCCAATCTAGCAGACATACCCCTGACTGAGGCAGAAACATCCCTCTCCTATCTAGCAGACATACCCCCGCTGAGGCAGAAACATCCCTCTCCAATCTAGCAGACGTGCCCCTGACTGAGGCAGAAACATCCCTCTCCAATCTAGCAGATGTACCCCTGACAGAGGCAGAACATCCCTCTCCAATCTAGCAGACATACCCCTGACTGAGGCAGAAACATCCCTCTCCATTCTTGCAGACATACCCCTGACTGAGGCAGAAACATCCCTCTCCAATCTAGCAGACGTGCCCCTGACTGAGGCAGAAACATCCCTCTCCAATCTAGCAGACGTACCCCTGACTGAGGCAGAACATCCCTCTCCAATCTAGCAGACATACCCCTGACTGAGGCAGAAACATCCCTCTCCAATCTTGTAGACATACCCCTGACTGAGGCAGAAACATCCCTCTCCAATCTAGCAGACATACCCCCGACTGAGGAAGAAACATCCCTCTCCAATTTAGCAGACATACTCCTGACTGAGGCAGAAAAATCCCTCACCAATCTTGCAGACATACCCCCTGACTGAGGCAGAAACATCCCTCTCCAATCTAGCAGACATACCCCTGACTGAGGCAGAAACATCCCTCTCCAATCTTGCAGAAATAACGCTGACTGAGGCAGAAACATTCCTCTCCAATCTAGCAGACATACCCCTGACTGAGGCAGAAACAGCACTGCTCCAATTTAGCAGACATGCCCCTGACTGAGGCAGAGGAATCCCTCTCCAATCTAGCAGACATACCCCTGACTGAGGAAGAAACATCCCTCTCCTATCTAGCAGACATACCCCTGCTGAGGCAGAAACATCCCTCTCCAATCTAGCAGATATACCCCTGACTGAGGCAGAAACATCCCTCTCCAATTTAGCAGACATACCCCTGACTGAGGCAGAAACATCCCTCTCCAATCTAGCAGACATACCCCTGACTGAGGCAGAAACATCCCTTTCCGATATAGCAGACATACCCCTGACTGATGCAGAAACATCCCTCTCCAATCTAGCAGACATACTCCTGACTGAGGCAGAAACATCACTGCTCTCCAATCTAGCAGACATACCCCTGACTGAGGCAGAAACATCCCTTTCCGATATAGCAGACATACCCCTGACTGATGCAGAAACATCCCTCTCCAATCTAGCAGACATACTCCTGACTGAGGCAGAAACATCACTGCTCTCCGATCTAGCAGACTTACCCCTGACTGAGGCAGAAACATCCCTCTCCAATCTAGCAGACATACTCCTGACTGAGGCAGAAACATCACTGCTCTCCAATCTAGCAGACATACTCCTGACTGAGGCAGAAACATCCCTCTCCAATCAAGCATACCTACCCCTGACTGAGGCAGAACCATCACTGCTCTCCAATCTAGCAGTCATACCCCTGACTGAGGCAGAAACATCCCTCTCCAATCTAGCAGACATACCCCTGACTGAGGCAGAAACATCCCTCTCCGATCTAGCAGACATACCCCTGACTGAGGCAGAAACATCACTTCTCCAATCTAGCAGACATACCTCTGACTGAAGCAGAAACATTCCTCTCCAATCTAGCAGACATACCCCTCACTGAGGCAGAAACATCCCTCTCCAATCTAGCAGACATACTCCTGACTGAGGCAGAAACATCCCTCTCCGATCTAGCAGACATACCCCTGACTGAGGCAGAAACATCCCTCTCCAATCTAGCAGACATACTCCTGACTGAGGCAGAAACATCACTGCTCTCCAATCTAGCAGACATACTCCTGACTGAGGCAGAAACATCCCTCTCCAATCTAGCAGACCTACCCCTGACTGAGGCAGAACCATCACTACTCTGCAATCTAGCAGACATACCCCTGACTGAGGCAGAAACATCCCTCTCCAATCTAGCAGACATGTCCCTGACTGAAGCTGAAAAATCCCTCTCCAATCTAGCAGACATACCCCTGACTGAGGCAGAAACATCCCTCTCCAGTCTAGCAGACATACCCCTGACTGAGGCAAAAACATCCCTCTGCAATCTTGCAGACATACCCCTGACTGAGGCAGAAACATCCCTCTCCAATCTAGCAGAGATACCCCTGACTGAGGCAGACACATCCCCCTCCAATCTAGCAGACATACCCCTGACTGAGGCAGAAGAATCCCTCTCCAATCTAGCAGACATTCCCCTGACTGAGGCAGAAACATCCCTCTCCAATCTAGCAGACATACCCCTGACTGAGGCAGAAACATCCCTCTCCAATCTAGCAGACATACCCCTGACTGAGGCAGAAACATCCCTCTCCAGTCTAGCAGACATACCCCTGACTGAGGCAGAAACATCCCTCTGCAATCTTGCAGACATACCCCTGACTGAGGCAGAAACATCCCTCTCCAATCTAGCAGAGATACCCCTGACTGAGGCAGAAACATCCCTCTCCAATCTAGCAGACCTACCCCTGACTGAGGCAGAACCATCACTACTCTGCAATCTAGCAGACATACCCCTGACTGAGGCAGAAACATCCCTCTCCAATCTAGCAGACATGCCCCTGACTGAAGCTGAAAAATCCCTCTCCAATCTAGCAGACATACCCCTGACCGAGGCGGAAACATCCCTCTCCAGTCTAGCAGACATACCCCTGACTGAGGCAGAAACATCCCTCTGCAATCTTGCAGACATACCCCTGACTGAGGCAGAAACATCCCTCTCCAATCTAGCAGAGATACCCCTGACTGAGGCAGAAACATCCCCTTCCAATCTAGCAGACATACCCCTGACTGAGGCAGAAACATCCCTCTCCAATCTAGCAGACATACCCCTGACTGAGGCAGAAACATCCCTCTCCAATCTAGCAGACATACCCCTGACTGAGGCAGAAACATCCCTCTCCCCCTCTCCAGTCTAGCAGACATACCCCTGACTGAGGCAGAAACATCCCTCTGCAATCTTGCAGACATACCCCTGACTGAGGCAGAAACATCCCTCTCCAATCTAACAGAGATACCCCTGACTGAGGCAGAAACATCCCCCTCCAATCTAGCAGACATACCCCTGACTGAGGCAGAAGAATCCCTCTCCAATCTAGCAGACATTCCCCTGACTGAGGCAGAAACATCCATCTCCAATCTAGCAGACATACCCCTGACTGAGGCAGAAACATCCCTCTCCAATCTAGCAGACATACTCCTGACTGAGGCAGAAACATCACTGCTCTCCAATCTAGCAGACATACCCCTGACTGAGGCAGAAACATCCCTTTCCGATATAGCAGACATACCCCTGACTGATGCAGAAACATCCCTCTCCAATCTAGCAGACATACTCCTGACTGAGGCAGAAACATCACTGCTCTCCGATCTAGCAGACTTACCCCTGACTGAGGCAGAAACATCCCTCTCCAATCTAGCAGACATACTCCTGACTGAGGCAGAAACATCACTGCTCTCCAATCTAGCAGACATACTCCTGACTGAGGCAGAAACATCCCTCTCCAATCAAGCAGACCTACCCCTGACTGAGGCAGAACCATCACTGCTCTCCAATCTAGCAGACATACCCCTGACTGAGGCAGAAACATCCCTCTCCAATCTAGCAGACATACCCCTGACTGAGGCAGAAACATCCCTCTCCGATCTAGCAGACATACCCCTGACTGAAGCAGAAACATTCCTCTCCAATCTAGCAGACATACCCCTCACTGAGGCAGAAACATCCCTCTCCAATCTAGCAGACATACTCCTGACTGAGGCAGAAACATCCCTCTCCGATCTAGCAGACATACCCCTGACTGAGGCAGAAACATCCCTCTCCAATCTAGCAGACATACTCCTGACTGAGGCAGAAACATCACTGCTCTCCAATCTAGCAGACATACTCCTGACTGAGGCAGAAACATCCCTCTCCAATCTAGCAGACCTACCCCTGACTGAGGCAGAACCATCACTACTCTGCAATCTAGCAGACATACCCCTGACTGAGGCAGAAACATCCCTCTCCAATCTAGCAGACATGTCCCTGACTGAAGCTGAAAAATCCCTCTCCAATCTAGCAGACATACCCCTGACTGAGGCAGAAACATCCCTCTCCAGTCTAGCAGACATACCCCTGACTGAGGCAAAAACATCCCTCTGCAATCTTGCAGACATACCCCTGACTGAGGCAGAAACATCCCTCTCCAATCTAGCAGAGATACCCCTGACTGAGGCAGACACATCCCCCTCCAATCTAGAAGACATACCCCTGACTGAGGCAGAAGAATCCCTCTCCAATCTAGCAGACATTCCCCTGACTGAGGCAGAAACATCCCTCTCCAATCTAGCAGACATACCCCTGACTGAGGCAGAAACATCCCTCTCCAATCTAGCAGACATACCCCTGACTGAGGCAGAAACATCCCTCTCCAGTCTAGCAGACATACCCCTGACTGAGGCAGAAACATCCCTCTGCAATCTTGCAGACATACCCCTGACTGAGGCAGAAACATCCCTCTCCAATCTAGCAGAGATACCCCTGACTGAGGCAGAAACATCCCTCTCCAATCTAGCAGACCTACCCCTGACTGAGGCAGAACCATCACTACTCTGCAATCTAGCAGACATACCCCTGACTGAGGCAGAAACATCCCTCTCCAATCTAGCAGACATGCCCCTGACTGAAGCTGAAAAATCCCTCTCCAATCTAGCAGACATACCCCTGACCGAGGCGGAAACATCCCTCTCCAGTCTAGCAGACATACCCCTGACTGAGGCAGAAACATCCCTCTGCAATCTTGCAGACATACCCCTGACTGAGGCAGAAACATCCCTCTCCAATCTAGCAGAGATACCCCTGACTGAGGCAGAAACATCCCCTTCCAATCTAGCAGACATACCCCTGACTGAGGCAGAAACATCCCTCTCCAATCTAGCAGACATACCCCTGACTGAGGCAGAAACATCCCTCTCCAATCTAGCAGACATACCCCTGACTGAGGCAGAAACATCCCTCTCCCCCTCTCCAGTCTAGCAGACATACCCCTGACTGAGGCAGAAACATCCCTCTGCAATCTTGCAGACATACCCCTGACTGAGGCAGAAACATCCCTCTCCAATCTAGCAGAGATACCTCTGACTGAGGCAGAAACATCCCCCTCCAATCTAGCAGACATACCCCTGACTGAGGCAGAAACATCCCTCTCCAATCTAGCAGACATACCCCTGACTGAGGCAGAAACATCCCTCTCCAATCTAGCAGACATACCCCTGACTGAGGCAGAAACATCCCTCTCCAATCTAGCAGACATACCCCTGACTGAGACAGAAACATCCCTCTCCAATCTAGCAGACAGACCCCTGACTGAGGCAGAAACATCCCTCTCCAGTCTAGCAGACATACACCTGACTGAGGCAGAACCATCACTACTCTGCAATCTAGCAGACATACCCCTGACTGAGGCAGAAACATCCCTCTCCAATCTAGCAGACATGCCCCTGACTGAAGCTGAAAAATCCCTCTCCAATCTAGCAGACATACCCCTGACCGAGGCGGAAACATCCCTCTCCAGTCTAGCAGACATACCCCTGACTGAGGCAGAAACATCCCTCTGCAATCTTGCAGACATACCCCTGACTGAGGCAGAAACATCCCTCTCCAATCTAGCAGAGATACCCCTGACTGAGGCAGAAACATCCCCTTCCAATCTAGCAGACATACCCCTGACTGAGGCAGAAACATCCCTCTCCAATCTAGCAGACATACCCCTGACTGAGGCAGAAACATCCCTCTCCAATCTAGCAGACATACCCCTGACTGAGGCAGAAACATCCCTCTCCCCCTCTCCAGTCTAGCAGACATACCCCTGACTGAGGCAGAAACATCCCTCTGCAATCTTGCAGACATACCCCTGACTGAGGCAGAAACATCCCTCTCCAATCTAGCAGAGATACCCCTGACTGAGGCAGAAACATCCCCCTCCAATCTAGCAGACATACCCCTGACTGAGGCAGAAGAATCCCTCTCCAATCTAGCAGACATTCCCCTGACTGAGGCAGAAACATCCCTCTCCAATCTAGCAGACATACCCCTGACTGAGGCAGAAACATCCCTCTCCAATCTAGCAGACATACTCCTGACTGAGGCAGAAACATCACCGCTCTCCAATCTAGCAGACATACCCCTGACTGAGGCAGAAACATCCCTTTCCGATATAGCAGACATACCCCTGACTGATGCAGAAACATCCCTCTCCAATCTAGCAGACATACTCCTGACTGAGGCAGAAACATCACTGTTCTCCGATCTAGCAGACTTACCCCTGACTGAGGCAGAAACATCCCTCTCCAATCTAGCAGACATACTCCTGACTGAGGCAGAAACATCACTGCTCTCCAATCTAGCAGACATACTCCTGACTGAGGCAGAAACATCCCTCTCCAATCAAGCAGACCTACCCCTGACTGAGGCAGAACCATCACTGCTCTCCAATCTAGCAGACATACCCCTGACTGAGGCAGAAACATCCCTCTCCAATCTAGCAGACATACCCCTGACTGAGGCAGAAACATCCCTCTCCGATCTAGCATACATACCCCTGACTGAGGCAGAAACATCACTTCTCCAATCTAGCAGACATACCTCTGACTGAAGCAGAAACATTCCTCTCCAATCTAGCAGACATACCCCTCACTGAGGCAGAAACATCCCTCTCCAATCTAGCAGACATACTCCTGACTGAGGCAGAAACATCCCTCTCCGATCTAGCAGACATACCCCTGACTGAGGCAGAAACATCCCTCTCCAATCTAGCAGACATACTCCTGACTGAGGCAGAAACATCACTGCTCTCCAATCTAGCAGACATACTCCTGACTGAGGCAGAAACATCCCTCTCCAATCCAGCAGACCTACCGCTGACTGAGGCAGAACCATCACTACTCTGCAATCTAGCAGACATACCCCTGACTGAGGCAGAAACATCCCTCTCCAATCTAGCAGACATGTCCCTGACTGAAGCTGAAAAATCCCTCTCCAATCTAGCAGACATACCCCTGACTGAGGCAGAAACATCCCTCTCCAGTCTAGCAGACATACCCCTGACTGAGGCAAAAACATCCCTCTGCAATCTTGCAGACATACCCCTGACTGAGGCAGAAACATCCCTCTCCAATCTAGCAGAGATACCCCTGACTGAGGCAGACACATCCCCCTCCAATCTAGCAGACATACCCCTGACTGAGGCAGAAGAATCCCTCTCCAATCTAGCAGACATTCCCCTGACTGAGGCAGAAACATCCCTCTCCAATCTAGCAGACATACCCCTGACTGAGGCAGAAACATCCCTCTCCAATCTAGCAGACATACCCCTGACTGAGGCAGAAACATCCCTCTCCAGTCTAGCAGACATACCCCTGACTGAGGCAGAAACATCCCTCTGCAATCTTGCAGACATACCCCTGACTGAGGCAGAAACATCCCTCTCCAATCTAGCAGAGATACCCCTGACTGAGGCAGAAACATCCCTCTCCAATCTAGCAGACCTACCCCTGACTGAGGCAGAACCATCACTACTCTGCAATCTAGCAGACATACCCCTGACTGAGGCAGAAACATCCCTCTCCAATCTAGCAGACATACCCCTGACCGAGGCGGAAACATCCCTCTCCAGTCTAGCAGACATACCCCTGACTGAGGCAGAAACATCCCTCTGCAATCTTGCAGACATACCCCTGACTGAGGCAGAAACATCCCTCTCCAATCTAGCAGAGATACCCCTGACTGAGGCAGAAACATCCCTCTCCCCCTCTCCAGTCTAGCAGACATACCCCTGACTGAGGCAGAAACATCCCTCTGCAATCTTGCAGACATACCCCTGACTGAGGCAGAAACATCCCTCTCCAATCTAGCAGAGATACCTCTGACTGAGGCAGAAACATCCCCCTCCAATCTAGCAGACATACCCCTGACTGAGGCAGAAGAATCCCTCTCCAATCTAGCAGACATTCCCCTGACTGAGGCAGAAACATCCCTCTCCAATCTAGCAGACATACCCCTGACTGAGGCAGAAACATCCCTCTCCAATCTAGCAGACATACCCCTGACTGAGGCAGAAACATCCCTCTCCAATCTAGCAGACATACCCCTGACTGAGACAGAAACATCCCTCTCCAATCTAGCAGACAGACCCCTGACTGAGGCAGAAACATCCCTCTCCAGTCTAGCAGACATACCCCTGACTGAGGCAGAACCATCACTACTCTGCAATCTAGCAGACATACCCCTGACTGAGGCAGAAGCATCCCTCTCCAATCTAGTAGACATGCCCCTGACTGAAGCTGAAAAATCCCTCTCCAATCTAGCAGACATACCCCTGACCGAGGCGGAAACATCCCTCTCCAGTCTAGCAGACATACCCCTGACTGAGGCAGAAACATCCCTCTGCAATCTTGCAGACATACCCCTGACTGAGGCAGAAACATCCCTCTCCAATCTAGCAGAGATACCCCTGACTGAGGCAGAAACATCCCCTTCCAATCTAGCAGACATACCCCTGACTGAGGCAGAAACATCCCTCTCCAATCTAGCAGACATACCCCTGACTGAGGCAGAAACATCCCTCTCCAATCTAGCAGACATACCCCTGACTGAGGCAGAAACATCCCTCTCCCCCTCTCCAGTCTAGCAGACATACCCCTGACTGAGGCAGAAACATCCCTCTGCAATCTTGCAGACATACCCCTGACTGAGGCAGAAACATCCCTCTCCAATCTAGCAGAGATACCCCTGACTGAGGCAGAAACATCCCCCTCCAATCTAGCAGACATACCCCTGACTGAGGCAGAAGAATCCCTCTCCAATCTAGCAGACATTCCCCTGACTGAGGCAGAAACATCCCTCTCCAATCTAGCAGACATACCCCTGACTGAGGCAGAAACATCCCTCTCCAATCTAGCAGACATACTCCTGACTGAGGCAGAAACATCACTGCTCTCCAATCTAGCAGACATACCCCTGACTGAGGCAGAAACATCCCTTTCCGATATAGCAGACATACCCCTGACTGATGCAGAAACATCCCTCTCCAATCTAGCAGACATACTCCTGACTGAGGCAGAAACATCACTGCTCTCCGATCTAGCAGACTTACCCCTGACTGAGGCAGAAACATCCCTCTCCAATCTAGCAGACATACTCCTGACTGAGGCAGAAACATCACTGCTCTCCAATCTAGCAGACATACTCCTGACTGAGGCAGAAACATCCCTCTCCAATCAAGCAGACCTACCCCTGACTGAGGCAGAACCATCACTGCTCTCCAATCTAGCAGACATACCCCTGACTGAGGCAGAAACATCCCTCTCCAATCTAGCAGACATACCCCTGACTGAGGCAGAAACATCCCTCTCCGATCTAGCAGACATACCCCTGACTGAGGCAGAAACATCACTTCTCCAATCTAGCAGACATACCTCTGACTGAAGCAGAAACATTCCTCTCCAATCTAGCAGACATACCCCTCACTGAGGCAGAAACATCCCTCTCCAATCTAGCAGACATACTCCTGACTGAGGCAGAAACATCCCTCTCCGATCTAGCAGACATACCCCTGACTGAGGCAGAAACATCCCTCTCCAATCTAGCAGACATACTCCTGACTGAGGCAGAAACATCACTGCTCTCCAATCTAGCAGACATACTCCTGACTGAGGCAGAAACATCCCTCTCCAATCTAGCAGACCTACCCCTGACTGAGGCAGAACCATCACTACTCTGCAATCTAGCAGACATACCCCTGACTGAGGCAGAAACATCCCTCTCCAATCTAGCAGACATGTCCCTGACTGAAGCTGAAAAATCCCTCTCCAATCTAGCAGACATACCCCTGACTGAGGCAGAAACATCCCTCTCCAGTCTAGCAGACATACCCCTGACTGAGGCAAAAACATCCCTCTGCAATCTTGCAGACATACCCCTGACTGAGGCAGAAACATCCCTCTCCAATCTAGCAGAGATACCCCTGACTGAGGCAGACACATCCCCCTCCAATCTAGCAGACATACCCCTGACTGAGGCAGAAGAATCCCTCTCCAATCTAGCAGACATTCCCCTGACTGAGGCAGAAACATCCCTCTCCAATCTAGCAGACATACCCCTGACTGAGGCAGAAACATCCCTCTCCAATCTAGCAGACATACCCCTGACTGAGGCAGAAACATCCCTCTCCAGTCTAGCAGACATACCCCTGACTGAGGCAGAAACATCCCTCTGCAATCTTGCAGACATACCCCTGACTGAGGCAGAAACATCCCTCTCCAATCTAGCAGAGATACCCCTGACTGAGGCAGAAACATCCCTCTCCAATCTAGCAGACCTACCCCTGACTGAGGCAGAACCATCACTACTCTGCAATCTAGCAGACATACCCCTGACTGAGGCAGAAACATCCCTCTCCAATCTAGCAGACATGCCCCTGACTGAAGCTGAAAAATCCCTCTCCAATCTAGCAGACATACCCCTGACCGAGGCGGAAACATCCCTCTCCAGTCTAGCAGACATACCCCTGACTGAGGCAGAAACATCCCTCTGCAATCTTGCAGACATACCCCTGACTGAGGCAGAAACATCCCTCTCCAATCTAGCAGAGATACCCCTGACTGAGGCAGAAACATCCCCTTCCAATCTAGCAGACATACCCCTGACTGAGGCAGAAACATCCCTCTCCAATCTAGCAGACATACCCCTGACTGAGGCAGAAACATCCCTCTCCAATCTAGCAGACATACCCCTGACTGAGGCAGAAACATCCCTCTCCCCCTCTCCAGTCTAGCAGACATACCCCTGACTGAGGCAGAAACATCCCTCTGCAATCTTGCAGACATACCCCTGACTGAGGCAGAAACATCCCTCTCCAATCTAGCAGAGATACCTCTGACTGAGGCAGAAACATCCCCCTCCAATCTAGCAGACATACCCCTGACTGAGGCAGAAGAATCCCTCTCCAATCTAGCAGACATTCCCCTGACTGAGGCAGAAACATCCCTCTCCAATCTAGCAGACATACCCCTGACTGAGGCAGAAACATCCCTCTCCAATCTAGCAGACATACCCCTGACTGAGGCAGAAACATCCCTCTCCAATCTAGCAGACATACCCCTGACTGAGACAGAAACATCCCTCTCCAATCTAGCAGACAGACCCCTGACTGAGGCAGAAACATCCCTCTCCAGTCTAGCAGACATACCCCTGACTGAGGCAGAAACATCCTTCTCCAATCTAGCAGACATTCCCCTGACTTAGGCAGAAACATCCCTCTCAAATCTAGAAGACATAGCCCTGACTGAGGCAGAAACATCCCTCTCCAATCTAGCTGACATACCCCTGAATGAGGCAGAAACATCACTGCTCTCCAAGGCTCTATCATTCGTGCCTACAAATTGGTTTAAAAGGGAATCTGAACCCAGACGGTTCTTTCAAATTATCAGATTGAAAGTCTTTATTCAAAATCAAGACATGGACGAGCAAGATGAAGATACTGGCCTAATACCCAAGGTATTCACCGTCACAGAGAGCCAAACTCCCAAGGAACTATTCACATTTGAGGAATGTGTCTTATACCAAATACATCAAATACAGGGAGTCCACAAACCTCTGTGGCACAACCTCACCAATATAGAGTGACTGAGGTAGAAACCTCTCTCTCCAATCTAGCAGACATACCCCTCACTGAGGCAGAAACATCCCTCTCCAATCTTACAGACACACCCCTGACTGAGGCAGAAATATCCCTCTCCAATCTAGCAGACATACCCCTGACTGAGGTAGAAACATCCCTCCCCAATCTAGCAGACATACCCCTGACTGAGGCAGAAACATCACTGCTCTCCAATCTAGCAGACAGTCCCCTGACTGAGGCAGAAACATCCCTCCCCAATCTAGCAGACATACCCCTGACTGAGGCAGAAACATCACTGCTCTCCAATCTAGCAGACATACCTCTCACTGAGGCAGAAACATCCTTCTCCAATCTAGCAGACATTCCCCTGACTTAGGCAGAAACATCCCTCTCCAATCTAGCAGACATACCCCCGACTGAGGCAGAAACATCCCTCTCCAATTTAGCAGACATACTCCTGACTGAGGCAGAAAAATCCCTCACCAATCTTGCAGACATACCCCCTGACTGAGGCAGAAACATCCCTCTCCAATCTAGCAGACATACCCCTGACTGAGGCAGAAACATCCCTCTCCAATCTTGCAGACATAACCCTGACTGAGGCAGAAACATCCCTCTCCAATCTAGCAGACATACCCCTGACTGAGGCAGAAACAGCACTGCTCCAATTTAGCAGACATGCCCCTGACTGAGGCAGAGGAATCCCTCTCCAATCTAGCAGACATACCCCTGACTGAGGCAGAAACATCACTGCTCTCCGATCTAGCAGACTTACCCCTGACTGAGGCAGAAACATCCCTCTCCAATCTAGCAGACATACTCCTGACTAAGGCAGAAACATCACTGCTCTCCAATCTAGCAGACATACTCCTGACTGAGGCAGAAACATCCCTCTCCAATCAAGCAGACCTACCCCTGACTGAGGCAGAACCATCACTGCTCTCCAATCTAGCAGACATACCCCTGACTGAGGCAGAAACATCCCTCTCCAATCTAGCAGACATACCCCTGACTGAGGCAGAAACATCCCTCTCCGATCTAGCAGACATACCCCTGACTGAGGCAGAAACATCACTTCTCCAATCTAGCAGACATACCTCTGACTGAAGCAGAAACATTCCTCTCCAATCTAGCAGACATACCCCTCACTGAGGCAGAAACATCCCTCTCCAATCTAGCAGACATACTCCTGACTGAGGCAGAAACATCCCTCTCCGATCTAGCAGACATACCCCTGACTGAGGCAGAAACATCCCTCTCCAATCTAGCAGACATACTCCTGACTGAGGCAGAAACATCACTGCTCTCCAATCTAGCAGACATACTCCTGACTGAGGCAGAAACATCCCTCTCCAATCTAGCAGACCTACCCCTGACTGAGGCAGAACCATCACTACTCTGCAATCTAGCAGACATACCCCTGACTGAGGCAGAAAAATCCCTCTCCAATCTAGCAGACATGTCCCTGACTGAAGCTGAAAAATCCCTCTCCAATCTAGCAGACATACCCCTGACTGAGGCAGAAACATCCCTCTCCAGTCTAGCAGACATACCCCTGACTGAGGCAAAAACATCCCTCTGCAATCTTGCAGACATACCCCTGACTGAGGCAGAAACATCCCTCTCCAATCTAGCAGAGATACCCCTGACTGAGGCAGACACATCCCCCTCCAATCTAGCAGACATACCCCTGACTGAGGCAGAAGAATCCCTCTCCAATCTAGCAGACATTCCCCTGACTGAGGCAGAAACATCCCTCTCCAATCTAGCAGACATACCCCTGACTGAGGCAGAAACATCCCTCTCCAATCTAGCAGACATACCCCTGACTGAGGCAGAAACATCCCTCTCCAGTCTAGCAGACATACCCCTGACTGAGGCAGAAACATCCCTCTGCAATCTTGCAGACATACCCCTGACTGAGGCAGAAACATCCCTCTCCAATCTAGCAGAGATACCCCTGACTGAGGCAGAAACATCCCTCTCCAATCTAGCAGACCTACCCCTGACTGAGGCAGAACCATCACTACTCTGCAATCTAGCAGACATACCCCTGACTGAGGCAGAAACATCCCTCTCCAATCTAGCAGACATGCCCCTGACTGAAGCTGAAAAATCCCTCTCCAATCTAGCAGACATACCCCTGACCGAGGCGGAAACATCCCTCTCCAGTCTAGCAGACATACCCCTGACTGAGGCAGAAACATCCCTCTGCAATCTTGCAGACATACCCCTGACTGAGGCAGAAACATCCCTCTCCAATCTAGCAGAGATACCCCTGACTGAGGCAGAAACATCCCCTTCCAATCTAGCAGACATACCCCTGACTGAGGCAGAAACATCCCTCTCCAATCTAGCAGACATACCCCTGACTGAGGCAGAAACATCCCTCTCCAATCTAGCAGACATACCCCTGACTGAGGCAGAAACATCCCTCTCCCCCTCTCCAGTCTAGCAGACATACCCCTGACTGAGGCAGAAACATCCCTCTGCAATCTTGCAGACATACCCCTGACTGAGGCAGAAACATCCCTCTCCAATCTAGCAGAGATACCTCTGACTGAGGCAGAAACATCCCCCTCCAATCTAGCAGACATACCCCTGACTGAGGCAGAAGAATCCCTCTCCAATCTAGCAGACATTCCCCTGACTGAGGCAGAAACATCCCTCTCCAATCTAGCAGACATACCCCTGACTGAGGCAGAAACATCCCTCTCCAATCTAGCAGACATACCCCTGACTGAGGCAGAAACATCCCTCTCCAATCTAGCAGACATACCCCTGACTGAGACAGAAACATCCCTCTCCAATCTAGCAGACAGACCCCTGACTGAGGCAGAAACATCCCTCTCCAGTCTAGCAGACATACCCCTGACTGAGGCAGAAACATCCTTCTCCAATCTAGCAGACATTCCCCTGACTTAGGCAGAAACATCCCTCTCAAATCTAGAAGACATAGCCCTGACTGAGGCAGAAACATCCCTCTCCAATCTAGCTGACATACCCCTGAATGAGGCAGAAACATCACTGCTCTCCAAGGCTCTATCATTCGTGCCTACAAATTGGTTTAAAAGGGAATCTGAACCCAGACGGTTCTTTCAAATTATCAGATTGAAAGTCTTTATTCAAAATCAAGACATGGACGAGCAAGATGAAGATACTGGCCTAATACCCAAGGTATTCACCGTCACAGAGAGCCAAACTCCCAAGGAACTATTCACATTTGAGGAATGTGTCTTATACCAAATACATCAAATACAGGGAGTCCACAAACCTCTGTGGCACAACCTCACCAATATAGAGAGACTGAGGTAGAAACCTCTCTCTCCAATCTAGCAGACATACCCCTCACTGAGGCAGAAACATCCCTCTCCAATCTTACAGACACACCCCTGACTGAGGCAGAAATATCCCTCTCCAATCTAGCAGACATACCCCTGACTGAGGTAGAAACATCCCTCCCCAATCTAGCAGACATACCCCTGACTGAGGCAGAAACATCACTGCTCTCCAATCTAGCAGACAGTCCCCTGACTGAGGCAGAAACATCCCTCCCCAATCTAGCAGACATACCCCTGACTGAGGCAGAAACATCACTGCTCTCCAATCTAGCAGACATACCTCTCACTGAGGCAGAAACATCCTTCTCCAATCTAGCAGACATTCCCCTGACTTAGGCAGAAACATCCCTCTCCAATCTAGCAGACATACCCCCGACTGAGGCAGAAACATCCCTCTCCAATTTAGCAGACATACTCCTGACTGAGGCAGAAAAATCCCTCACCAATCTTGCAGACATACCCCCTGACTGAGGCAGAAACATCCCTCTCCAATCTAGCAGACATACCCCTGACTGAGGCAGAAACATCCCTCTCCAATCTTGCAGACATAACCCTGACTGAGGCAGAAACATCCCTCTCCAATCTAGCAGACATACCCCTGACTGAGGCAGAAACAGCACTGCTCCAATTTAGCAGACATGCCCCTGACTGAGGCAGAGGAATCCCTCTCCAATCTAGCAGACATACCCCTGACTGAGGCAGAAACATCACTTCTCCAATCTAGCAGACATACTCCTGACTGAGGCAGAAACATCACTGCTCTCCAATCTAGCAGACATACTCCTGACTGAGGCAAAAACATCCCTCTCCAATCTAGCAGACCTACCCCTGACTGAGGCAGAACCATCACTGCTCTCCAATCTAGCAGACATACCCCTGACTGAGGCAGAAACATCCCTCTCCAATCTAGCAGACATACCCCTGACTGAGGCAGAAACATCCCTCTCCGATCTAGCAGACATACCCCTGATTGAGGCAGAAACATCACTTCTCCAATCTAGCAGACATACCTCTGGCTGAAGCAGAAACATTCCTCTCCAATCTAGCAGACATACCCCTCACTGAGGCAGAAACATCCCTCTCCAATCTAGCAGACAAACTCCTGACTGAGGCAGAAACATCCCTCTCCGATCTAGCAGACATACCCCTGACTGAGGCAGAAACATTCCTCTCCAATCTAGCAGACATACCCCTCACTGAGGCAGAAACATCCCTCTCCAATCTAGCAGACATACTCCTGACTGAGGCAGAAACATCCCTCTCCGATCTAGCAGACATACCCCTGACTGAGGCAGAAACATCCCTCTGCAATCTTGCAGACATACCCCTGACTGAGGCAGAAACATCCCTCTCCAATCTAGCAGAGATACCCCTGACTGAGGCAGAAACATCCCCCTCCAATCTAGCAGACATACCCCTGACTGAGGCAGAAAACTCTCTCTCCAATCTAGCAGACATACCCCTCACTGAGGCAGAAACATCCCTCTCCAATCTTACAGACACACCCCTGACTGAGGCAGAAATATCCCTCTCCAATCTAGCAGACATACCCCTGACTGAGGCAGAAACATCACTGCTCTCCAATCTAGCAGACATTCCCCTGACTGAGGCAGAAACATCCCTCCCCAATCTAGCAGACATACCCCTGACTGAGGCAGAAACATCACTGCTCTCCAATCTAGCAGGCATACCTCTGACTGGGGCAGAAACATCCTTCTCCAATCTAGCAGACATTCCTCTGACTTAGGCAGAAACATCCCTCTCAAATCTAGAAGACATAGCCCTGACTGAGGCAGAAACATCCCTCTCCAATCTAGCTGACATACCCCTGAATGAGGCAGAAACATCACTGCTCTCCAAGGCTCTATCATTCGTGCCTACAAATTGGTTTAAAAGGGAATCTGAACCCAGACGGTTCTTTCAAACTATCAGATTGAAAGTCTTTATTCAAAATCAAGACATGGACGAGCAAGATGAAGATACTGGCCTAATACCCAAGGTATTCACCGTCACAGAGAGCCAAACTCCCAAGGAACTATTCACATTTGAGGAATGTGTCTTATACCAAATACATCAAATACAGGGAGTCCACAAACCTCTGTTGCACAACCTCACCAATATAGAGAGACTGAGGCAGAAACCTCTCTCTCCAATCTAGCAGACATACCCCTCACTGAGGCAGAAACATCCCTCTCCAATCTTACAGACACACCCCTGACTGAGGCAGAAATATCCCTCTCCAATCTAGCAGACATACCCCTGACTGAGGCAGAAACATCACTGCTCTCCAATCTAGCAGACATTCCCCTGACTGAGGCAGAAACCTCCCTCCCCAATCTAGCAGACATACCCCTGACTGAGGCAGAAACATCACTGCTCTCCAATCTAGCAGACATACCTCTGACTGAGGCAGAAACATCCTTCTCCAATCTAGCAGACATTCCCCTGACTTAGGCAGAAACATCCCTCTCCAATCTAGCAGACATACCCCCGACTGAGGCAGAAACATCCCTCTCCAATCTAGCAGACATACTCCTGACTGAGGCAGAAACATCCCTCTCCGATCTAGCAGACATACCCCTGACTGAGGCAGAAACATCCCTCTCCAATCTAGCAGACATACTCCTGACTGAGGCAGAAACATCACTGCTCTCCAATCTAGCAGACATACTCCTGACTGAGGCAGAAACATCCCTCTCCAATCTAGCAGACCTACCCCTGACTGAGGCAGAACCATCACTACTCTGCAATCTAGCAGACATACCCCTGACTGAGGCAGAAACATCCCTCTCCAATCTAGCAGACATGTCCCTGACTGAAGCTGAAAAATCCCTCTCCAATCTAGCAGACATACCCCTGACTGAGGCAGAAACATCCCTCTCCAGTCTAGCAGACATACCCCTGACTGAGGCAAAAACATCCCTCTGCAATCTTGCAGACATACCCCTGACTGAGGCAGAAACATCCCTCTCCAATCTAGCAGAGATACCCCTGACTGAGGCAGACACATCCCCCTCCAATCTAGCAGACATACCCCTGACTGAGGCAGAAGAATCCCTCTCCAATCTAGCAGACATTCCCCTGACTGAGGCAGAAACATCCCTCTCCAATCTAGCAGACATACCCCTGACTGAGGCAGAAACATCCCTCTCCAATCTAGCAGACATACCCCTGACTGAGGCAGAAACATCCCTCTCCAGTCTAGCAGACATACCCCTGACTGAGGCAGAAACATCCCTCTGCAATCTTGCAGACATACCCCTGACTGAGGCAGAAACATCCCTCTCCAATCTAGCAGAGATACCCCTGACTGAGGCAGAAACATCCCTCTCCAATCTAGCAGACCTACCCCTGACTGAGGCAGAACCATCACTACTCTGCAATCTAGCAGACATACCCCTGACTGAGGCAGAAACATCCCTCTCCAATCTAGCAGACATGCCCCTGACTGAAGCTGAAAAATCCCTCTCCAATCTAGCAGACATACCCCTGACCGAGGCGGAAACATCCCTCTCCAGTCTAGCAGACATACCCCTGACTGAGGCAGAAACATCCCTCTGCAATCTTGCAGACATACCCCTGACTGAGGCAGAAACATCCCTCTCCAATCTAGCAGAGATACCCCTGACTGAGGCAGAAACATCCCCTTCCAATCTAGCAGACATACCCCTGACTGAGGCAGAAACATCCCTCTCCAATCTAGCAGACATACCCCTGACTGAGGCAGAAACATCCCTCTCCAATCTAGCAGACATACCCCTGACTGAGGCAGAAACATCCCTCTCCCCCTCTCCAGTCTAGCAGACATACCCCTGACTGAGGCAGAAACATCCCTCTGCAATCTTGCAGACATACCCCTGACTGAGGCAGAAACATCCCTCTCCAATCTAGCAGAGATACCTCTGACTGAGGCAGAAACATCCCCCTCCAATCTAGCAGACATACCCCTGACTGAGGCAGAAGAATCCCTCTCCAATCTAGCAGACATTACCCTGACTGAGGCAGAAACATCCCTCTCCAATCTAGCAGACATACCCCTGACTGAGGCAGAAACATCCCTCTCCAATCTAGCAGACATACCCCTGACTGAGGCAGAAACATCCCTCTCCAATCTAGCAGACATACCCCTGACTGAGACAGAAACATCCCTCTCCAATCTAGCAGACAGACCCCTGACTGAGGCAGAAACATCCCTCTCCAGTCTAGCAGACATACCCCTGACTGAGGCAGAAACATCCTTCTCCAATCTAGCAGACATTCCCCTGACTTAGGCAGAAACATCCCTCTCAAATCTAGAAGACATAGCCCTGACTGAGGCAGAAACATCCCTCTCCAATCTAGCTGACATACCCCTGAATGAGGCAGAAACATCACTGCTCTCCAAGGCTCTATCATTCGTGCCTACAAATTGGTTTAAAAGGGAATCTGAACCCAGACGGTTCTTTCAAATTATCAGATTGAAAGTCTTTATTCAAAATCAAGACATGGACGAGCAAGATGAAGATACTGGCCTAATACCCAAGGTATTCACCGTCACAGAGAGCCAAACTCCCAAGGAACTATTCACATTTGAGGAATGTGTCTTATACCAAATACATCAAATACAGGGAGTCCACAAACCTCTGTGGCACAACCTCACCAATATAGAGAGACTGAGGTAGAAACCTCTCTCTCCAATCTAGCAGACATACCCCTCACTGAGGCAGAAACATCCCTCTCCAATCTTACAGACACACCCCTGACTGAGGCAGAAATATCCCTCTCCAATCTAGCAGACATACCCCTGACTGAGGTAGAAACATCCCTCCCCAATCTAGCAGACATACCCCTGACTGAGGCAGAAACATCACTGCTCTCCAATCTAGCAGACAGTCCCCTGACTGAGGCAGAAACATCCCTCCCCAATCTAGCAGACATACCCCTGACTGAGGCAGAAACATCACTGCTCTCCAATCTAGCAGACATACCTCTCACTGAGGCAGAAACATCCTTCTCCAATCTAGCAGACATTCCCCTGACTTAGGCAGAAACATCCCTCTCCAATCTAGCAGACATACCCCCGACTGAGGCAGAAACATCCCTCTCCAATTTAGCAGACATACTCCTGACTGAGGCAGAAAAATCCCTCACCAATCTTGCAGACATACCCCCTGACTGAGGCAGAAACATCCCTCTCCAATCTAGCAGACATACCCCTGACTGAGGCAGAAACATCCCTCTCCAATCTTGCAGACATAACCCTGACTGAGGCAGAAACATCCCTCTCCAATCTAGCAGACATACCCCTGACTGAGGCAGAAACAGCACTGCTCCAATTTAGCAGACATGCCCCTGACTGAGGCAGAGGAATCCCTCTCCAATCTAGCAGACATACCCCTGACTGAGGCAGAAACATCACTTCTCCAATCTAGCAGACATACTCCTGACTGAGGCAGAAACATCACTGCTCTCCAATCTAGCAGACATACTCCTGACTGAGGCAAAAACATCCCTCTCCAATCTAGCAGACCTACCCCTGACTGAGGCAGAACCATCACTGCTCTCCAATCTAGCAGACATACCCCTGACTGAGGCAGAAACATCCCTCTCCAATCTAGCAGACATACCCCTGACTGAGGCAGAAACATCCCTCTCCGATCTAGCAGACATACCCCTGATTGAGGCAGAAACATCACTTCTCCAATCTAGCAGACATACCTCTGGCTGAAGCAGAAACATTCCTCTCCAATCTAGCAGACATACCCCTCACTGAGGCAGAAACATCCCTCTCCAATCTAGCAGACAAACTCCTGACTGAGGCAGAAACATCCCTCTCCGATCTAGCAGACATACCCCTGACTGAGGCAGAAACATTCCTCTCCAATCTAGCAGACATACCCCTCACTGAGGCAGAAACATCCCTCTCCAATCTAGCAGACATACTCCTGACTGAGGCAGAAACATCCCTCTCCGATCTAGCAGACATACCCCTGACTGAGGCAGAAACATCCCTCTGCAATCTTGCAGACATACCCCTGACTGAGGCAGAAACATCCCTCTCCAATCTAGCAGAGATACCCCTGACTGAGGCAGAAACATCCCTCTCCAATTTAGCAGACATACTCCTGACTGAGGCAGAAAAATCCCTCACCAATCTTGCAGACATACCCCCTGACTGAGGCAGAAACATCCCTCTCCAATCTAGCAGACATACCCCTGACTGAGGCAGAAACATCCCTCTCCAATCTTGCAGACATAACCCTGACTGAGGCAGAAACATCCCTCTCCAATCTAGCAGACATACCCCTGACTGAGGCAGAAACAGCACTGCTCCAATTTAGCAGACATGCCCCTGACTGAGGCAGAGGAATCCCTCTCCAATCTAGCAGACATACCCCTGACTGAGGCAGAAACATCACTGCTCTCCGATCTAGCAGACTTACCCCTGACTGAGGCAGAAACATCCCTCTCCAATCTAGCAGACATACTCCTGACTAAGGCAGAAACATCACTGCTCTCCAATCTAGCAGACATACTCCTGACTGAGGCAGAAACATCCCTCTCCAATCAAGCAGACCTACCCCTGACTGAGGCAGAACCATCACTGCTCTCCAATCTAGCAGACATACCCCTGACTGAGGCAGAAACATCCCTCTCCAATCTAGCAGACATACCCCTGACTGAGGCAGAAACATCCCTCTCCGATCTAGCAGACATACCCCTGACTGAGGCAGAAACATCACTTCTCCAATCTAGCAGACATACCTCTGACTGAAGCAGAAACATTCCTCTCCAATCTAGCAGACATACCCCTCACTGAGGCAGAAACATCCCTCTCCAATCTAGCAGACATACTCCTGACTGAGGCAGAAACATCCCTCTCCGATCTAGCAGACATACCCCTGACTGAGGCAGAAACATCCCTCTCCAATCTAGCAGACATACTCCTGACTGAGGCAGAAACATCACTGCTCTCCAATCTAGCAGACATACTCCTGACTGAGGCAGAAACATCCCTCTCCAATCTAGCAGACCTACCCCTGACTGAGGCAGAACCATCACTACTCTGCAATCTAGCAGACATACCCCTGACTGAGGCAGAAAAATCCCTCTCCAATCTAGCAGACATGTCCCTGACTGAAGCTGAAAAATCCCTCTCCAATCTAGCAGACATACCCCTGACTGAGGCAGAAACATCCCTCTCCAGTCTAGCAGACATACCCCTGACTGAGGCAAAAACATCCCTCTGCAATCTTGCAGACATACCCCTGACTGAGGCAGAAACATCCCTCTCCAATCTAGCAGAGATACCCCTGACTGAGGCAGACACATCCCCCTCCAATCTAGCAGACATACCCCTGACTGAGGCAGAAGAATCCCTCTCCAATCTAGCAGACATTCCCCTGACTGAGGCAGAAACATCCCTCTCCAATCTAGCAGACATACCCCTGACTGAGGCAGAAACATCCCTCTCCAATCTAGCAGACATACCCCTGACTGAGGCAGAAACATCCCTCTCCAGTCTAGCAGACATACCCCTGACTGAGGCAGAAACATCCCTCTGCAATCTTGCAGACATACCCCTGACTGAGGCAGAAACATCCCTCTCCAATCTAGCAGAGATACCCCTGACTGAGGCAGAAACATCCCTCTCCAATCTAGCAGACCTACCCCTGACTGAGGCAGAACCATCACTACTCTGCAATCTAGCAGACATACCCCTGACTGAGGCAGAAACATCCCTCTCCAATCTAGCAGACATGCCCCTGACTGAAGCTGAAAAATCCCTCTCCAATCTAGCAGACATACCCCTGACCGAGGCGGAAACATCCCTCTCCAGTCTAGCAGACATACCCCTGACTGAGGCAGAAACATCCCTCTGCAATCTTGCAGACATACCCCTGACTGAGGCAGAAACATCCCTCTCCAATCTAGCAGAGATACCCCTGACTGAGGCAGAAACATCCCCTTCCAATCTAGCAGACATACCCCTGACTGAGGCAGAAACATCCCTCTCCAATCTAGCAGACATACCCCTGACTGAGGCAGAAACATCCCTCTCCAATCTAGCAGACATACCCCTGACTGAGGCAGAAACATCCCTCTCCCCCTCTCCAGTCTAGCAGACATACCCCTGACTGAGGCAGAAACATCCCTCTGCAATCTTGCAGACATACCCCTGACTGAGGCAGAAACATCCCTCTCCAATCTAGCAGAGATACCTCTGACTGAGGCAGAAACATCCCCCTCCAATCTAGCAGACATACCCCTGACTGAGGCAGAAGAATCCCTCTCCAATCTAGCAGACATTCCCCTGACTGAGGCAGAAACATCCCTCTCCAATCTAGCAGACATACCCCTGACTGAGGCAGAAACATCCCTCTCCAATCTAGCAGACATACCCCTGACTGAGGCAGAAACATCCCTCTCCAATCTAGCAGACATACCCCTGACTGAGACAGAAACATCCCTCTCCAATCTAGCAGACAGACCCCTGACTGAGGCAGAAACATCCCTCTCCAGTCTAGCAGACATACCCCTGACTGAGGCAGAAACATCCTTCTCCAATCTAGCAGACATTCCCCTGACTTAGGCAGAAACATCCCTCTCAAATCTAGAAGACATAGCCCTGACTGAGGCAGAAACATCCCTCTCCAATCTAGCTGACATACCCCTGAATGAGGCAGAAACATCACTGCTCTCCAAGGCTCTATCATTCGTGCCTACAAATTGGTTTAAAAGGGAATCTGAACCCAGACGGTTCTTTCAAATTATCAGATTGAAAGTCTTTATTCAAAATCAAGACATGGACGAGCAAGATGAAGATACTGGCCTAATACCCAAGGTATTCACCGTCACAGAGAGCCAAACTCCCAAGGAACTATTCACATTTGAGGAATGTGTCTTATACCAAATACATCAAATACAGGGAGTCCACAAACCTCTGTGGCACAACCTCACCAATATAGAGAGACTGAGGTAGAAACCTCTCTCTCCAATCTAGCAGACATACCCCTCACTGAGGCAGAAACATCCCTCTCCAATCTTACAGACACACCCCTGACTGAGGCAGAAATATCCCTCTCCAATCTAGCAGACATACCCCTGACTGAGGTAGAAACATCCCTCCCCAATCTAGCAGACATACCCCTGACTGAGGCAGAAACATCACTGCTCTCCAATCTAGCAGACAGTCCCCTGACTGAGGCAGAAACATCCCTCCCCAATCTAGCAGACATACCCCTGACTGAGGCAGAAACATCACTGCTCTCCAATCTAGCAGACATACCTCTCACTGAGGCAGAAACATCCTTCTCCAATCTAGCAGACATTCCCCTGACTTAGGCAGAAACATCCCTCTCCAATCTAGCAGACATACCCCCGACTGAGGCAGAAACATCCCTCTCCAATTTAGCAGACATACTCCTGACTGAGGCAGAAAAATCCCTCACCAATCTTGCAGACATACCCCCTGACTGAGGCAGAAACATCCCTCTCCAATCTAGCAGACATACCCCTGACTGAGGCAGAAACATCCCTCTCCAATCTTGCAGACATAACCCTGACTGAGGCAGAAACATCCCTCTCCAATCTAGCAGACATACCCCTGACTGAGGCAGAAACAGCACTGCTCCAATTTAGCAGACATGCCCCTGACTGAGGCAGAGGAATCCCTCTCCAATCTAGCAGACATACCCCTGACTGAGGCAGAAACATCACTTCTCCAATCTAGCAGACATACTCCTGACTGAGGCAGAAACATCACTGCTCTCCAATCTAGCAGACATACTCCTGACTGAGGCAAAAACATCCCTCTCCAATCTAGCAGACCTACCCCTGACTGAGGCAGAACCATCACTGCTCTCCAATCTAGCAGACATACCCCTGACTGAGGCAGAAACATCCCTCTCCAATCTAGCAGACATACCCCTGACTGAGGCAGAAACATCCCTCTCCGATCTAGCAGACATACCCCTGATTGAGGCAGAAACATCACTTCTCCAATCTAGCAGACATACCTCTGGCTGAAGCAGAAACATTCCTCTCCAATCTAGCAGACATACCCCTCACTGAGGCAGAAACATCCCTCTCCAATCTAGCAGACAAACTCCTGACTGAGGCAGAAACATCCCTCTCCGATCTAGCAGACATACCCCTGACTGAGGCAGAAACATTCCTCTCCAATCTAGCAGACATACCCCTCACTGAGGCAGAAACATCCCTCTCCAATCTAGCAGACATACTCCTGACTGAGGCAGAAACATCCCTCTCCGATCTAGCAGACATACCCCTGACTGAGGCAGAAACATCCCTCTGCAATCTTGCAGACATACCCCTGACTGAGGCAGAAACATCCCTCTCCAATCTAGCAGAGATACCCCTGACTGAGGCAGAAACATCCCCCTCCAATCTAGCAGACATACCCCTGACTGAGGCAGAAAACTCTCTCTCCAATCTAGCAGACATACCCCTCACTGAGGCAGAAACATCCCTCTCCAATCTTACAGACACACCCCTGACTGAGGCAGAAATATCCCTCTCCAATCTAGCAGACATACCCCTGACTGAGGCAGAAACATCACTGCTCTCCAATCTAGCAGACATTCCCCTGACTGAGGCAGAAACATCCCTCCCCAATCTAGCAGACATACCCCTGACTGAGGCAGAAACATCACTGCTCTCCAATCTAGCAGGCATACCTCTGACTGGGGCAGAAACATCCTTCTCCAATCTAGCAGACATTCCTCTGACTTAGGCAGAAACATCCCTCTCAAATCTAGAAGACATAGCCCTGACTGAGGCAGAAACATCCCTCTCCAATCTAGCTGACATACCCCTGAATGAGGCAGAAACATCACTGCTCTCCAAGGCTCTATCATTCGTGCCTACAAATTGGTTTAAAAGGGAATCTGAACCCAGACGGTTCTTTCAAACTATCAGATTGAAAGTCTTTATTCAAAATCAAGACATGGACGAGCAAGATGAAGATACTGGCCTAATACCCAAGGTATTCACCGTCACAGAGAGCCAAACTCCCAAGGAACTATTCACATTTGAGGAATGTGTCTTATACCAAATACATCAAATACAGGGAGTCCACAAACCTCTGTTGCACAACCTCACCAATATAGAGAGACTGAGGCAGAAACCTCTCTCTCCAATCTAGCAGACATACCCCTCACTGAGGCAGAAACATCCCTCTCCAATCTTACAGACACACCCCTGACTGAGGCAGAAATATCCCTCTCCAATCTAGCAGACATACCCCTGACTGAGGCAGAAACATCACTGCTCTCCAATCTAGCAGACATTCCCCTGACTGAGGCAGAAACCTCCCTCCCCAATCTAGCAGACATACCCCTGACTGAGGCAGAAACATCACTGCTCTCCAATCTAGCAGACATACCTCTGACTGAGGCAGAAACATCCTTCTCCAATCTAGCAGACATTCCCCTGACTTAGGCAGAAACATCCCTCTCCAATCTAGCAGACATACCCCCGACTGAGGCAGAAACATCCCTCTCCAATCTAGCAGACATACTCCTGACTGAGGCAGAAACATCCCTCTCCGATCTAGCAGACATACCCCTGACTGAGGCAGAAACATCCCTCTCCAATCTAGCAGACATACTCCTGACTGAGGCAGAAACATCACTGCTCTCCAATCTAGCAGACATACTCCTGACTGAGGCAGAAACATCCCTCTCCAATCTAGCAGACCTACCCCTGACTGAGGCAGAACCATCACTACTCTGCAATCTAGCAGACATACCCCTGACTGAGGCAGAAACATCCCTCTCCAATCTAGCAGACATGTCCCTGACTGAAGCTGAAAAATCCCTCTCCAATCTAGCAGACATACCCCTGACTGAGGCAGAAACATCCCTCTCCAGTCTAGCAGACATACCCCTGACTGAGGCAAAAACATCCCTCTGCAATCTTGCAGACATACCCCTGACTGAGGCAGAAACATCCCTCTCCAATCTAGCAGAGATACCCCTGACTGAGGCAGACACATCCCCCTCCAATCTAGCAGACATACCCCTGACTGAGGCAGAAGAATCCCTCTCCAATCTAGCAGACATTCCCCTGACTGAGGCAGAAACATCCCTCTCCAATCTAGCAGACATACCCCTGACTGAGGCAGAAACATCCCTCTCCAATCTAGCAGACATACCCCTGACTGAGGCAGAAACATCCCTCTCCAGTCTAGCAGACATACCCCTGACTGAGGCAGAAACATCCCTCTGCAATCTTGCAGACATACCCCTGACTGAGGCAGAAACATCCCTCTCCAATCTAGCAGAGATACCCCTGACTGAGGCAGAAACATCCCTCTCCAATCTAGCAGACCTACCCCTGACTGAGGCAGAACCATCACTACTCTGCAATCTAGCAGACATACCCCTGACTGAGGCAGAAACATCCCTCTCCAATCTAGCAGACATGCCCCTGACTGAAGCTGAAAAATCCCTCTCCAATCTAGCAGACATACCCCTGACCGAGGCGGAAACATCCCTCTCCAGTCTAGCAGACATACCCCTGACTGAGGCAGAAACATCCCTCTGCAATCTTGCAGACATACCCCTGACTGAGGCAGAAACATCCCTCTCCAATCTAGCAGAGATACCCCTGACTGAGGCAGAAACATCCCCTTCCAATCTAGCAGACATACCCCTGACTGAGGCAGAAACATCCCTCTCCAATCTAGCAGACATACCCCTGACTGAGGCAGAAACATCCCTCTCCAATCTAGCAGACATACCCCTGACTGAGGCAGAAACATCCCTCTCCCCCTCTCCAGTCTAGCAGACATACCCCTGACTGAGGCAGAAACATCCCTCTGCAATCTTGCAGACATACCCCTGACTGAGGCAGAAACATCCCTCTCCAATCTAGCAGAGATACCTCTGACTGAGGCAGAAACATCCCCCTCCAATCTAGCAGACATACCCCTGACTGAGGCAGAAGAATCCCTCTCCAATCTAGCAGACATTACCCTGACTGAGGCAGAAACATCCCTCTCCAATCTAGCAGACATACCCCTGACTGAGGCAGAAACATCCCTCTCCAATCTAGCAGACATACCCCTGACTGAGGCAGAAACATCCCTCTCCAATCTAGCAGACATACCCCTGACTGAGACAGAAACATCCCTCTCCAATCTAGCAGACAGACCCCTGACTGAGGCAGAAACATCCCTCTCCAGTCTAGCAGACATACCCCTGACTGAGGCAGAAACATCCTTCTCCAATCTAGCAGACATTCCCCTGACTTAGGCAGAAACATCCCTCTCAAATCTAGAAGACATAGCCCTGACTGAGGCAGAAACATCCCTCTCCAATCTAGCTGACATACCCCTGAATGAGGCAGAAACATCACTGCTCTCCAAGGCTCTATCATTCGTGCCTACAAATTGGTTTAAAAGGGAATCTGAACCCAGACGGTTCTTTCAAATTATCAGATTGAAAGTCTTTATTCAAAATCAAGACATGGACGAGCAAGATGAAGATACTGGCCTAATACCCAAGGTATTCACCGTCACAGAGAGCCAAACTCCCAAGGAACTATTCACATTTGAGGAATGTGTCTTATACCAAATACATCAAATACAGGGAGTCCACAAACCTCTGTGGCACAACCTCACCAATATAGAGAGACTGAGGTAGAAACCTCTCTCTCCAATCTAGCAGACATACCCCTCACTGAGGCAGAAACATCCCTCTCCAATCTTACAGACACACCCCTGACTGAGGCAGAAATATCCCTCTCCAATCTAGCAGACATACCCCTGACTGAGGTAGAAACATCCCTCCCCAATCTAGCAGACATACCCCTGACTGAGGCAGAAACATCACTGCTCTCCAATCTAGCAGACAGTCCCCTGACTGAGGCAGAAACATCCCTCCCCAATCTAGCAGACATACCCCTGACTGAGGCAGAAACATCACTGCTCTCCAATCTAGCAGACATACCTCTCACTGAGGCAGAAACATCCTTCTCCAATCTAGCAGACATTCCCCTGACTTAGGCAGAAACATCCCTCTCCAATCTAGCAGACATACCCCCGACTGAGGCAGAAACATCCCTCTCCAATTTAGCAGACATACTCCTGACTGAGGCAGAAAAATCCCTCACCAATCTTGCAGACATACCCCCTGACTGAGGCAGAAACATCCCTCTCCAATCTAGCAGACATACCCCTGACTGAGGCAGAAACATCCCTCTCCAATCTTGCAGACATAACCCTGACTGAGGCAGAAACATCCCTCTCCAATCTAGCAGACATACCCCTGACTGAGGCAGAAACAGCACTGCTCCAATTTAGCAGACATGCCCCTGACTGAGGCAGAGGAATCCCTCTCCAATCTAGCAGACATACCCCTGACTGAGGCAGAAACATCACTTCTCCAATCTAGCAGACATACTCCTGACTGAGGCAGAAACATCACTGCTCTCCAATCTAGCAGACATACTCCTGACTGAGGCAAAAACATCCCTCTCCAATCTAGCAGACCTACCCCTGACTGAGGCAGAACCATCACTGCTCTCCAATCTAGCAGACATACCCCTGACTGAGGCAGAAACATCCCTCTCCAATCTAGCAGACATACCCCTGACTGAGGCAGAAACATCCCTCTCCGATCTAGCAGACATACCCCTGATTGAGGCAGAAACATCACTTCTCCAATCTAGCAGACATACCTCTGGCTGAAGCAGAAACATTCCTCTCCAATCTAGCAGACATACCCCTCACTGAGGCAGAAACATCCCTCTCCAATCTAGCAGACAAACTCCTGACTGAGGCAGAAACATCCCTCTCCGATCTAGCAGACATACCCCTGACTGAGGCAGAAACATTCCTCTCCAATCTAGCAGACATACCCCTCACTGAGGCAGAAACATCCCTCTCCAATCTAGCAGACATACTCCTGACTGAGGCAGAAACATCCCTCTCCGATCTAGCAGACATACCCCTGACTGAGGCAGAAACATCCCTCTGCAATCTTGCAGACATACCCCTGACTGAGGCAGAAACATCCCTCTCCAATCTAGCAGAGATACCCCTGACTGAGGCAGAAACATCCCCCTCCAATCTAGCAGACATACCCCTGACTGAGGCAGAAAACTCTCTCTCCAATCTAGCAGACATACCCCTCACTGAGGCAGAAACATCCCTCTCCAATCTTACAGACACACCCCTGACTGAGGCAGAAATATCCCTCTCCAATCTAGCAGACATACCCCTGACTGAGGCAGAAACATCACTGCTCTCCAATCTAGCAGACATTCCCCTGACTGAGGCAGAAACATCCCTCCCCAATCTAGCAGACATACCCCTGACTGAGGCAGAAACATCACTGCTCTCCAATCTAGCAGGCATACCTCTGACTGGGGCAGAAACATCCTTCTCCAATCTAGCAGACATTCCTCTGACTTAGGCAGAAACATCCCTCTCAAATCTAGAAGACATAGCCCTGACTGAGGCAGAAACATCCCTCTCCAATCTAGCTGACATACCCCTGAATGAGGCAGAAACATCACTGCTCTCCAAGGCTCTATCATTCGTGCCTACAAATTGGTTTAAAAGGGAATCTGAACCCAGACGGTTCTTTCAAACTATCAGATTGAAAGTCTTTATTCAAAATCAAGACATGGACGAGCAAGATGAAGATACTGGCCTAATACCCAAGGTATTCACCGTCACAGAGAGCCAAACTCCCAAGGAACTATTCACATTTGAGGAATGTGTCTTATACCAAATACATCAAATACAGGGAGTCCACAAACCTCTGTTGCACAACCTCACCAATATAGAGAGACTGAGGCAGAAACCTCTCTCTCCAATCTAGCAGACATACCCCTCACTGAGGCAGAAACATCCCTCTCCAATCTTACAGACACACCCCTGACTGAGGCAGAAATATCCCTCTCCAATCTAGCAGACATACCCCTGACTGAGGCAGAAACATCACTGCTCTCCAATCTAGCAGACATTCCCCTGACTGAGGCAGAAACCTCCCTCCCCAATCTAGCAGACATACCCCTGACTGAGGCAGAAACATCACTGCTCTCCAATCTAGCAGACATACCTCTGACTGAGGCAGAAACATCCTTCTCCAATCTAGCAGACATTCCCCTGACTTAGGCAGAAACATCCCTCTCCAATCTAGCAGACATACCCCCGACTGAGGCAGAAACATCCCTCTCCAATTTAGCAGACATACTCCTGACTGAGGCAGAAAAATCCCTCACCAATCTTGCAGACATACCCCCTGACTGTGCAGAAACATCCCTCTCCAATCCAGCAGACATACCCCTGACTGAGGCAGAAACATCCCTCTCCAATCTTGCAGACATAACCCTGACTGAGGCAGAAACATCCCTCTCCAATCTAGCAGACATACCCCTGACTGAGGCAGAAACAGCACTGCTCCAATTTAGCAGACATGCCCCTGACTGAGGCAGAGGAATCCCTCTCCAATCTAGCAGACATACCCCTGACTGAGGCAGAAACATCCCTCTCCTATCTAGCAGACATACCCCCGCTGAGGCAGAAACATCCCTCTCCAATCGAGCAGATATACCCCTGACTGAGGCAGAAACATCGCTCTCCAATTTAGAAGACATACCCCTGACTGAGGCAGAAACATCCCTCTCCAATCTAGCAGACATACCCCTGACTGAGGCAGAAACATCCCTCTCCGATCCAGCAGACATACCCCTGACTGAGGCAGAAACATCACTTCTCCAATCTAGCAGACATACTCCTGACTGAGGCAGAAACATCACTGCTCTCCAATCTAGCAGACATACTCCTGACTGAGGCAGAAACATCCCTCTCCAATCTAGCAGACCTACCCCTGACTGAGGCAGAACCATCACTGCTCTCCAATCTAGCAGACATACCCCTGACTGAGGCAGAAACATCCCTCCCCAATCTAGCAGACATACCCCTGACTGAGGCAGAAACATCCCTCTCCGATCTAGCAGACATACCCCTGACTGAGGCAGAAACATCACTTCTCCAATCTAGCAGACATACCTCTGACTGAAGCAGAAACATTCATCTCCAATCTAGCAGACATACCCCTCACTGAGGCAGAAACATCCCTCTCCAATCTAGCAGACATACTCCTGACTGAGGCAGAAACATCCCTCTCCGATCTAGCAGACATACCCCTGACTGAGGCAGAAACATTCCTCTCCAATCTAGCAGACATACCCCTGACTGAGGCAGAAACATCACTGCTCTCCAATCTAGCAGACAGTCCCCTGACTGAGGCAGAAACATCCCTCCCCAATCTAGCAGACATACCCCTGACTGAGGCAGAAACATCACTGCTCTCCAATCTAGCAGACATACCTCTCACTGAGGCAGAAACATCCTTCTCCAATCTAGCAGACATTCCCCTGACTTAGGCAGAAACATCCCTCTCCAATCTAGCAGACATACCCCCGACTGAGGCAGAAACATCCCTCTCCAATTTAGCAGACATACCCCTGACTGAGGCAGAAACATCCCTCTCCAATCTAGCAGACATACTCCTGACTGAGGCAGAAACATCACTGCTCTCCAATCTAGCAGACATACCCCTGACTGAGGCAGAAACATCCCTCTCCAATCTAGCAGACATACTCCTGACTGAGGCAGAAACATCACTGCTCTCCAATCTAGCAGACATACTCCTGACTGAGGCAGAAACATCCCTCTCCAATCTAGCAGACCTACCCCTGACTGAGGCAGAGGAATCCCTCTCCAATCTAGCAGACATACCCCTGACGGAGGCAGAAACATCACTTCTCCAATCTAGCAGACATACTCCTGACTGAGGCAGAAACATCACTGCTCTCCAATCTAGCAGACATACTCCTGACTGAGGCAAAAACATCCCTCTCCAATCTAGCAGACCTACCCCTGACTGAGGCAGAACCATCACTGCTCTCCAATCTAGCAGACATACCCCTGACTGAGGCAGAAACATCCCTCTCCAATCTAGCAGACATACCCCTGACTGAGGCAGAAACATCCCTCTCCGATCTAGCAGACATACCCCTGATTGAGGCAGAAACATCACTTCTCCAATCTAGCAGACATACCTCTGACTGAAGCAGAAACATTCCTCTCCAATCTAGCAGACATACCCCTCACTGAGGCAGAAACATCCCTCTCCAATCTAGCAGACAAACTCCTGACTGAGGCAGAAACATCCCTCTCCGATCTAGCAGACATACCCCTGACTGAGGCAGAAACATTCCTCTCCAATCTAGCAGACATACCCCTCACTGAGGCAGAAACATCCCTCTCCAATCTAGCAGACATACTCCTGACTGAGGCAGAAACATCCCTCTCCGATCTAGCAGACATACCCCTGACTGAGGCAGAAACATCCCTCTGCAATCTTGCAGACATACCCCTGACTGAGGCAGAAACATCCACCTCCAATCTAGCAGAGATACCCCTGACTGAGGCAGAAACATCCCCCTCCAATCTAGCAGACATACCCCTGACTGAGGCAGAAAACTCTCTCTCCAATCTAGCAGACATACCCCTCACTGAGGCAGAAACATCCCTCTCCAATCTTACAGACACACCCCTGACTGAGGCAGAAATATCCCTCTCCAATCTAGCAGACATACCCCTGACTGAGGCAGAAACATCACTGCTCTCCAATCTAGCAGACATTCCCCTGACTGAGGCAGAAACATCCCTCCCCAATCTAGCAGACATACCCCTGACTGAGGCAGAAACATCACTGCTCTCCAATCTAGCAGGCATACCTCTGACTGAGGCAGAAACATCCTTCTCCAATCTAGCAGACATTCCTCTGACTTAGGCAGAAACATCCCTCTCAAATCTAGAAGACATAGCCCTGACTGAGGCAGAAACATCCCTCTCCAATCTAGCTGACATACCCCTGAATGAGGCAGAAACATCACTGCTCTCCAAGGCTCTATCATTCGTGCCTACAAATTGGTTTAAAAGGGAATCTGAACCCAGACGGTTCTTTCAAACTATCAGATTGAAAGTCTTTATTCAAAATCAAGACATGGACGAGCAAGATGAAGATACTGGCCTAATACCCAAGGTATTCACCGTCACAGAGAGCCAAACTCCCAAGGAACTATTCACATTTGAGGAATGTGTCTTATACCAAATACATCAAATACAGGGAGTCCACAAACCTCTGCTGCACAACCTCACCAATATAGAGAGACTGAGGCAGAAACCTCTCTCTCCAATCTAGCAGACATACCCCTCACTGAGGCAGAAACATCCCTCTCCAATCTTACAGACACACCCCTGACTGAGGCAGAAATATCCCTCTCCAATATAGCAGACATACCCCTGACTGAGGCAGAAACATCACTGCTCTCCAATCTAGCAGACATTCCCCTGACTGAGGCAGAAACATCCCTCCCCAATCTAGCAGACATACCCCTGACTGAGGCAGAAACATCACTGCTCTCCAATCTAGCAGACATACCTCTGACTGAGGCAGAAACATCCTTCTCCAATCTAGCAGACATTCCCCTGACTTAGGCAGAAACATCCCTCTCCAATCTAGCGAACATACCCCCGACTGAGGCAGAAACATCCCTCTCCAATTTAGCAGACATACTCCTGACTGAGGCAGAAAAATCCCTCACCAATCTTGCAGACATACCCCCTGACTGAGGCAGAAACATCCCTCTCCAATCTAGCAGACATACCCCTGACTGAGGCAGAAACATCCCTCTCCAATCTTGCAGACATAACCCTGACTGAGGCAGAAACATCCCTCTCCAATCTAGCAGACATACCCCTGACTGAGGCAGAAACAGCACTGCTCCAATTTAGCAGACATGCCCCTGACTGAGGCAGAGGAATCCCTCTCCAATCTAGCAGACATACCCCTGACTGAGGCAGAAACATCCCTCTCCTATCTAGCAGACATACCCCCGCTGAGGCAGAAACATCCCTCTCCAATCTAGCAGATATACCCCTGACTGAGGCAGAAACATCGCTCTCCAATTTAGAAGACATACCCCTGACTGAGGCAGAAACATCCCTCTCCAATCTAGCAGACATACCCCTGACTGAGGCAGAAACATCCCTCTCCGATCCAGCAGACATACCCCTGACTGAGGCAGAAACATCACTTCTCCAATCTAGCAGACATACTCCTGACTGAGGCAGAAACATCACTGCTCTCCAATCTAGCAGACATACTCCTGACTGAGGCAGAAACATCCCTCTCCAATCTAGCAGACCTACCCCTGACTGAGGCAGAACCATCACTGCTCTCCAATCTAGCAGACATACCCCTGACTGAGGCAGAAACATCCCTCCCCAACCTAGCAGACATACCCCTGACTGAGGCAGAAACATCCCTCTCCGATCTAGCAGACATACCCATGACTGAGGCAGAAACATCACTTCTCCAATCTAGCAGACATACCTCTGACTGAAGCAGAAACATTCCTCTCCAATCTAGCAGACATACCCCTCACTGAGGCAGAAACATCCCTCTCCAATCTAGCAGACATACTCCTGACTGAGGCAGAAACATCCCTCTCCGATCTAGCAGACATACCCCTGACTGAGGCAGAAACATTCCTCTCCAATCTAGCAGACATACCCCTCACTGAGGCAGAAACATCCCTCTCCAATCTAGCAGACATACATACCCCTGAATGAGGCAGAAACATCACTGATCTCCAAGGCTCTATCATCCGTGCCTACAAATTGGTTTAAAAGGGAATCTGAACACAGACGGTTCTTTCAAACTATCAGATTGCAAGTCTTTATTCAAAATCAAGACATGGACGAGCAAGATGAAGATACTGGCCTAATACCCAAGGTATTCACCCTCACAGAGAGCCAAACTCCCAAGGAACTATTCACATTTGAGGAATGTGTCTTATACCAAATACATCAAATACAGGGAGTCCACAAACCTCTGTGGCACAACCTCACCAATATAGAGAGGGCAGCGCTGTAGTCCCTTAGTTTCAATAAAGACATTGGTTTTCATTACGAGTCTGGTGGTGCTACCGGTGGGTTGCCGTCGGGCTTGTAATAATTTACCGGCGCCTGTCTTCCCAGTGCCACTGGCTGTTTACGAGTTCGGTGGCCCGGGAAGTCTTTCGCCGGTACATTGTAAGTCCCCCTTCCCAGCAGTCTCTGGGAGTGGGGACACAGAAGAACTGGCACTGTTGCTAAGGGTGCTGACAGTTCTATGAGGAGTCTGCCTACCGTGGAGTCTCCCCTACCAGGGTCAGACCTGTTGTGCACAGCGGCCACGGCAAGCAGACACTTAGTTTACCGGTCCGGAAACAAGGGTGCCGGGGAGCTTACCGGCACCCTTGTTTTAGGACCGGCAAACTTAGAATGAGGCCCATTGTCATCAAGTCTGCTAACAAGGGGGTAGGGATTGTTTTTCAGAGTCAGGACCAGTACCAACATAGGGGTCTCGAATTGTTACAGAACACCCAGCATTACAAGAAATTACAGAGTGACCCCACAGCAACAATAAAACAATAGATCATGGAAACAACTATGCTAGGCCTCGAAAGGGACTGGTTCACAAAGAAGGAATTTGATTTCTTGAATGAATCACAAGGGAGGATACCCATCCTGTATGCACTAGCTCATATTCACAAGGCCCAAAGTAAACCTCCTGGCTGCCCGATCATCTCAGGATACAGGTCGATTTTGGAGCCAATTAGCAAGTTCGTGGACCAGCATCAAATGGTAATCATACCTGCAGGACAGGATGGCGGCCATACAATGCTTTGAGGATGAAAGATTTGATTCTGCAACAGAATATTCCGTCAAATTAGACACAAAAGCATGTATACCAACATCCATCAAGAGCATACCATACATTTCATCAGGGAAGCTCTTACTACACACAATCTCCTACAAGACACTGGTGCTATTGTTCACAGTCTTAGGCTCTCTTGCACGAAGGTTCTGCGGGTCTGGGGACGAAACGGGCAAGGTTACTTCTCTCCTTGCCATCCTCTCGATTCCTGCCGCCTTTTTCATTCTATTGAACAGCCGTGCTTGATTAGCCGTGTTGTCCTGCTGTTTGCCATGCTCGTACAGTGCTCTCAGGCTCCACCTTTTATCACTGTGGGGAAGGTAAAGGGCTTTCAGTTGGGTATGATTCACGTTAATTGCCTGACTTTGCCTGACTCTTGTATTGGGACATGTCTCTGGTGTTAGTCCGTTAGTCTTTATGTTGTGCAAAAGTGTTTGTGTCGGAAAAGGGGTGGGGGGGATAGTGGTTTTGAATATCCTACATGAGAAAATGGGGAAAAGGTGTCAAAGGAAGGGGGTGTAAGGTAAAAGGGCTGCAAAGTGGCCCATGACAATGTTCCCATGCAAAACACGGGTCAACAACTAAATTTCCCATGAGTCATGGGAGTTCAGTTAGGCCGACGCGTGTGCAGGCTCACTCACACTATTTAAGATCCTGCCCGGCCCGTGTTGCCTGTTGGTGATTGTTAGCATGGCAGGCAAGGGCCGTAGGAGAACATGTGTGCAGGCATTCTTAGGAGACGTGTTTCAGGACCCGGGCCATGCGGTGAGGTGGAGTGATCCAGGAAGGCTCAGTTTTTCATGAAGGCCCCGGAGCAGATCACAGTGGTGTGTCTTTCAAACATGGGATTAAGCATTGCCTGGGGTGGTGCCGGAGAGCTCCCTCAGGCTTCAGTTCAGTGCTACGGGAAGTGTGAGGGTGAATGGGGAGTGCATCCAGCTATTACTATGGTGTGACTCGCACAGTGTGTTATTCTTTGGGCATTTTTCATCTGCATGCTGTAAAGTTTTGTAACATGTGTAATGGAATACCGCACGTGTGTTTCCCTGCAGAAGAGAGTCTCAGGAACGCATGCTGGGCAAACCGCAGGAAGCAGAATCCTAGCGCTCAGAACATTGAATGTTTTGGGCATTTTGATACAGAAAACGGATGACGTTCACGTTGTGTGTGGCTGCTTGCTCTTGTCTCATTTCATGTGTTGTTGCAAGTTGCTTATGTTCAAGTCATTCCTATGAATTAACATTCACCTGGTGACACAGCAGGAGGGGTTGGAATTATCAAATGGGAATCCCACGCTCTTGCAAGATATATGTTTGTTACTTTATGCCTTTGTCCATTTCATGTTGTACGCTACTGCAGTTATCTGTGGACCATTACTAATGCATTATGTGCTTCTGTTTGTTGCTGGCTGAGGGGGTGAACAAGTAGAGAATACATGAGTTTTGAGAAGCTATATCCAATCAAGAAGGGTGTTAGCTAGTATCAGGAGGTGGTAGTCTGTGCTGCATTGGTCAGAAACAAGTGTGTGTTTAACAGGTTGTTTCTTTCCCTATGTTCCTTCTAGACCTAAAGAACCAAATGGATGATCTCAGAGATGCAGGCTCCTACTGCTCTTTGACCTTTCCTCAGCGTTCGATTTGGTTGACCACAATACCCTGTGTCACCACCTAGCCACACAAGCCAACTTCTCCCCTAAAGCCTGCCAGTGGATCACTTCCTTTCTCCAAGAAAGTGCCATGAAAGTCTTTTCTGAAGTTGTCGCCGCCACCCCTAGCCTCCTCACCTGCGGTGTCCCTCAGGGATCCTGTATCGCACCCACACTTAACAACCTCTTTACTAGGCCCCTGTTTAGCATCCTGGACTCCCTTGGTATCTCATATACCAACTATGCGGACGACTATGCGGACTATGCGGACGCAGGTACTCATCCCACTCACGGGCGACTACCTAGCAGACACCAACACCCTCACCTCTATCTACTCTACCATCCAATCCTGGATGGCGGAGAATTGGCTTTGCCTCAATACCAAAAAGACTGAACTCCTCCTCATTGGCTCACCCTTCGCCTTCGCACCCCTCACCCTCCGCCTTCACACCCCTCACCCTCGGTAACCTCGGAGAGCAGTACACCTCCCTCACTATTGATAACATTCCTATCAAGGTCTTGAACCACGTTAAGACACTCGGAGTCTACCTTGACTCTGACTTGTCAATGGATAGACAGGTCAATGCTATTGCTGCAGCCTCAGCCTACTATTCCAAAGTCCTCAACGCAGCCAGGCCCTTCTTGGCCCGTCAAAGTTGCCTCACGATTGCCAGGGCAATTGTCGGGTCAAGACTAGACTACTGTAATGCCCTTCTCGTGGGGACATCCAACAAAAACCTGGCCAAACTCCAGCTAGCCCAAAACAATGCACTAAGGGCAGCCACCGGCACAGCAAGAAGAAACCGTATCTCTGAAATCAGAAGGTAAGTACACTGGCTCCCTGTCAAAGAGAGAATTGTCTTTAAAACTCTTGCCCTCACCCACAAATGCCTTCACGAGCTTGCCCCCCCTACCTGACTAACAGAATTACCAGGCACACCGCCACGAGACCTCTCAGATCCATTTATGCCAATTCAATTGTTACGCCTACTACATGGAAAGTGTGCGCTGGTGGCTCCAGCTTCCCCACCCTAGCAGCCACGCACTGGAATGATTTTCCACTCACCTAAGACTCATTGAGTCCCACCTAGCCTTTCGTAAGGTTATCAAAACTAGACTTTTTTTCTAAATTGAATCTGTATCTTCCACTGCATATATGCCTGCCAATCTGTAACTAAGAGCCCGCCTGGCACCTGTCTGTAATCTTAAATCTGCGTATCCTCTGTAACAGCGCCTCGATGCCTTATGGGCTGCAAGTGTGCTTAACAAATGCAAATAAATAAATAAATAAATAAAATACCTATCCATTTCAAGAACCCTAAACCTTTTTCCGGTGACCCTAACACGCCCTACCTACTCACAGCATCTCCCTAACACCCTTCCCCCATTGGCTGCCTCGAGGTACCTGTATATGTTAAAATCAGGAGCCTGTGCCAACCAAGGTGGGAGGGGTCAACTACATTTGGCTTCTGTGGCTAGGAAGGAGTTGTGTGATACTCCATAATCACCAACCCCCAGTTTAGGATATTTAAGCCACCCAAGCCAGATGGAGTTCCCTCCAACCTTAACATAGGTGCTGAAGGCACTGCAGGATATTCAGGCAGAGCTGATTTAGTCCCGGCAGGAGACTGCTACGTTGAAGATGCAGGTTAATGGGTTAATAGCTCAAGGAACTCCGCTTCAGGGAGAGGTGGCGGCGGCTTTATCTGCAGGATCATCTAGTCAATCAAATACAGTAATGTGTTCTGTTGGCAGCTCCCGAGAGATTTGCAGGGGGCCCGGGGGTCCTAGGAAGTTTTCTACCTTTTTGATGCAATGCAAGGTACATTTTCTATACAAACCTACAGCATTTGTGACCGCTCAGCCGTGGACACCCTTTGTTTTTTCTATTTGACTGGGGATGCTGCAGCCTGGGCGATTCCGTTAGTACAAAAGGATGAGCCTATCTTATATGATTGGGCAGGGTGCCGTTGGCCCAGGACAAAGAGTTATTAGCACTGAAGCAGGGTACTAAGGATTTGGTGACTTATGAGATGCAATTTAATCGCTTGGTGGTAGACACTGCGTGACGGAACCCAAGCAAGCAGTTTTATTTGATCAAGGATTGAGAGAACAGTTAAAAGATGCAACAGCTCATGTGGAACCACAGCCAGAGTTATGTATTGCATTAATTGATTTTGCCCTGCGGTTGGTCCATAGATTGGGTGAGCGCAGGGGAGAAGAAAAGAGGACTGATGGGGGACCATTTGTGTGTATAGACAGAAGCAGGGAGGTCGGGGCATGTGCTGGAAGGGAGCAAGGGGAGCCCATGCAGATTGGAAGCGTCTGGGGACCTTTGTCAGCGGAAGAAAAGGAAAAGAGGAAGTCTAATAAATTGTGACTGTACTGTGGGAAATCGGGGCCTTAAATCCGGAACTGTCCCAATACACTCGCTCGAGTTGGGTAAAGGCGAAAGGTGGAGGCGGGAAAAGAAGGGGCTCTGTTAGTGGGGGTATAACTATACTGAGCCAGCAGGAGGCAGAGTTCCTTCCCTTCGGCAGTGGCCAATACTATGCAGGTTAAGACTCTGCATATCTATTTATTGGTGACTTTGATTTTTGCAAATAGTAAGGAGATGGTATGGGCAATGGTAGATTCTGGGGTTACGGGAAATTTCATAGATATTACATTGGCAACCAAATGAGGACTCCCCACAACAATCAAGGAGTAGAGCGAATTGGTGCAGGCAGTGGATGATTCATGTTTGACATCCGGTGCTATTACCACCCAGGCCCAGGAGTAGAGGAATTGGTCTGGTGAGGCTCATGAGGAGGTTATCACGTTCGATTTTATTGAAGCGCCCCAATTTGGGGTGATTTTGGGAATGCCCTGGTTAGTGGCACATAATCCAAGCATAGACTGGAGAGGAAGGACATTGGGCGTCATTACACGATAGACGGTAGGGGATTACCGGCACCGGTAAGGGCACTAGTGCTGGTAATCCACTACCGCCCTACTACGAGGTCCCTCAGCGGGTCCCGTCCTAAAAGGGTGGTCTGCCCAGGTGTTATGGACGGTTCCTGCTGAGGGACCTCAGAGCTAATATCAGTACCGCAGATTGCGGTACCGTTATTAGCTCCTTCCCCATTCCCATTTGAGCCCTATGGGGGCTCAAATGGGAATGGGGAATGGTTCCCGGAATGGGGACTTACCGGTCCCGCAAAGGTCGGAATAGACCGGTAAGTCCCTATTCCGGGAACCCGGACTCCGACGGTGGTAGGGGGTAGCCATGGCGCTAATAGCGCCATGGCTACCACGTACCGTGTAATGAGGCCCATTGACTTTTGGAAATGAGCAGTGTAGATCTCATTTAACTGGCATTGAGGGTCCCACAGCCTTTTTGGTGGAAGGAGTGAATCAGCAGGCCCAGATTGGGGCAGTGGTCACTACCCAGCCAGTGGAATACAGAGAGTTTGCTGGTGTGTTTGACAAGGGCAGTGCGTCCCAGTTGCCGCCTCATAGGCCATTTGATTTTGTGATCGATTTGGAACCTCACGCTTGGTTACCTTGCAGTCGGGTGTATGCCCTATCTGAAAAAGAGACACAACATTTGCATGAATATTTAGATGAGATGTTGGCCTGTGGGTTTATAAGACACTCTAAATCCCCAGTTTCATCTCCATTGTTTTTCATGCCCAAGAAGGAGGGTACCTTAAGGACTTGCATTGACTACAGAGAACTAAATAGGGTAACCATCAAGAACCGGTTTCCATTGCCATTAATTTCGGTATCGTTAGATGAGGTGCAATTTACACCAAATTGGACTTAAGGGGAGCTTACCATCTCATCAGGGTGAAGGAGGGTGATGAGTGGAAGACGGCTTTCCGTACAAAGTTTGGTTTATTTGAGTATTTGGTGTTGCCTTTTGGTTTGTGCAACATGCCTGCCGCTTTTCAATGTTTTATGCAGGAGGTGTTGCGAGAATATTTTGATTTGTTTGTGTTTGTTTACATCAATTATATTTTTATTTTCTCTGTGTCTGTTGAACAACATGTACAGCATGTCAAGGCAGTTCCAGCTAGATTATAAGAGTTTCATTTGTTTGCAAAGTTTGAAACATTTTAATTTCATGTCACCCTAGTAGATTTTGTGGGTTTCATTTTGACAACAGCAGGAGTAGTTATCGATGACAAAAAGGTACAAGCATTCACCAAATGGCCGTTTCCCTGGTGTGTGAAGAAAATGTAATCATTTCTGGGATTTGCAAATTTCGATCGAAGTTTTATAAAGAATTTGTCTGCCATCTTTACACCCATTACCGAAATTGTTAAAAAAGGCTATGTTAAGGATTTTAATGAAGCGACAAACACCTTGGTCTCGGCCTAGTATGTAGCACACAATTGAGATACTTTTCTCCTTATTTTATGCAGATTCAAATTTGAGATGGTACACCACTCATATCGCACTTCCTGTTCAAATACCCCGGGTCACAATGAACCATGAATCAGGCTGGTTGTTACAATTCAAAAGAAATCATACACTTTTTAATATGGGGCAGCAATAACCAATGGGGTGAAAACTACAATGAGAATGTGAGCAATGCACTGGGTTTAACTTTCTAGTGGAACATATATACAGCACATCGGAATGAGAGCACTTTTTGATTTAGGAAAGATAGCACCCAAGTTAGGATGTCCCCCTGCAATGTTCCCTCAACCCACAAATAATCAATTCTGAGTGGATAAAAAGAAGCAACAGGTAATTAGGAATGAGAAATAGTAAACGGAATCCAAATCTGACCTTCCCTTACCCAAATAAGAGAGAAAACGGATTTTAAACCCCTTGCAATGTTATGAAATGAAACTCGGAAATGGACAAATAAATAATGAATGTGTGTTAAAAACCTTGAAGCAAATATAATTCCTCACTAAAGCAAAAATGCAAAGACACTAACAATCACAACGCATGGATTACCAAGCATACAGTTCGAAAATGAGTGGAAAGTTTAAAACAGATTGCAGCCAAATGACACTTGTAAAAGTTGCGTTTCCCTTTCAATTTCCGTGTAAATTTAATCAAACCGTTTTTTATAAAAACGGGTGAAATACTCTGACTTGGAGTTTTTGGGCTTGTGGAAAGATATATATCACAGGGACAATATGGAAGTAAATATAAGTCTCTAGATGGTAAATTGGAGGAGTTATGCAAGATATAAAAAGGTGCACTTTGTGTAAAATGAAGCCGTGAAATAGGAAAGGAAATAATTTGTGACAAGAACAGTTTCACTTTAAACTAGAGTACTCAGACTAGACCACCAAAGATGGACACAGTAAAATCGAAGGTTGATTCGCGACTTCAACCCTGTCACCCCAGCACCCAACTCTGGCGGAACCAGTCCGATCACTCGAAATATGACTAATGGCATAGGATTCCACAAGACAAAATTGAAAAGAGAGATGCCACTAGCACTAGAAATCAAGGGAAGGGTTGCATGAATAATTCTGACAGTTTTCACAAGTTATCAGGATAAGGATAGGATGACTTAGAGAGTGAGATAAGGACCAAGGCAAGACAAGGTATACTATGGATTTCTATGGGGTGGTGATTTATACGTACAGTCCACTTTTAGTTTTGGGATTTTTGGACCATCAATAGAGTCTAGTCACTACACGGCAGCGTGCCTGGCAAACAGCGGGGAATGGCAATTCTGGTAACTGGATACTAAAGGTCAGCTGGATGGCAGGATTGCAGCAGGCATGCAGTTAGTGGCCAGCAAGCCAGTCTGGTTCAGGATTCAAAAGCTAACACAGCTTTCCCCCTTTTAATGGGAGATTAGTGGGTTTTCAGAATGGAGGCCTTGATGGAAATAGGATCAGCACTGCTTGGGTTTTGCAGTGGGCCCTGGGGTAGGGTCAGCAATTCTTTGGCCTTGTAGTTGGGTCTGGAAATTGGATGATGAATGAAACAGGAACTCATCAAAGGAACTTCAAGAAGAGTCAGTGTCCAGAGTCTTGTCAGGGACCCTTATTATTATGATGCATAGTGACATCATCAAAGTATATGGCTGGGCAGGGTCTGCTAAATACACCTCTACCCACTGGATTGGGCAATCAGTGTTGGCTGCCTCTCCTAGGATGTGACTCAGTCTAGGGGTTGTACTTTTATGAGGTGAAAAGACTTCCCTCAGACCTTTTTGCCAAAAATCAGTCATAACAGAATGTATCCATTTGTACAGTTGTAGCATATTACCCAATTACATGAGCAGGTTACATATTTTATGCAGACCATTCCACTCCAACTCTGAACTCTGTGGGACATTGTATCGCCCCTCTGATACATTTTGGTAATTTTGAGTATGAAAGATTTGGCCTAAAATTCCATAACTTTATACACCTGTGGTTTATCATAAAGGACGTAAGTATAAAAATTTGCATTTGCAACATGGATGCTTTTCTTAGAACCCCAATACTTTTCCATTTCTATTCCCAAGGTGTCAGTGACTTCTACAATGTCTCAAATTATAAAACACAAAATCACTTTTAAACTGCAAGATTTTTACATTTTTGCAAAGTCTTGCTGCAGAGATAAAAGTCTTTAAAGTTTATTTGTAAAATAGTCTTTGGAAACAAATGGCAGTCCTTTGTTCCCCATATTTGGTCATAGCTTCCAAGCTACCCCCCTGAAGGGCAGGGTCGTAATGGAGATCTCCTCTGAAGCCTCCTGTAGAAATCACAACGACGTTTGACTTTCTTTTCACATATCCTTGTCCTTGAAAATCCATTGTCAGTGGGCTCCCCTAGACTAGATTCTGTCCAACCTAATAATTATCGATTGGGGTGTTAGAATCCACTGGGAGAGGCCCACCTGTTGGTAGCAACCCCCCCCCAAGCAGAAACCTGTTTTTCAATTTTCAAAATCCAGCCAATATAGCTTAAAACCTTTATTTTCTTATATTAGGTCCAGAATTAAAACAACTCTGTTGAATAAAATAACCCATGAGTGTATTCTCACCAGCAACACACCCTTTCACATTGCTAGATAATGGCAGGCTTTCATTCAACAGTTTACTGTTTAAACACAGGCATTTTTCTCCTTTAGTCTTGCAAAGCCCATTTTATTTACACGTGGTGCAAACTGGCAATTCTTTTTAAATTCAATTTTGCATCTCCATCAGATTCCAACTCTGTCCTACAGCCATAGTTATTTTCCTGAGTGCGGGGGTTTTGGTTGAAGCACAGATGTATTGAAATTGACATGGCCCAGATAGATGAAGTTCCTTTGAACTACTGATCTTTGATACTTTGTGAAGAAAATGAACGTGTTTTCAAGTGCGGGTAAAAATGAGGTTCCTTGTTGATTTTCCTCAGAGTTGGTTTGACAGGGCATGTCATTGAGAAATCATGCCTGGTTTTGCTGAAGCACAAGGAGATATACTGGGCATGGCAGGGTCTTATTAATCACAGTGGTTTAAGGAAGGACAGATGGAAATAGCGTCACAGCAGCATTTTTTTAAAGGTGAACAAGTTTCCTTTTTAATAGGGTTTTGGGCTTTGCAGCAAAGCAACTCTGCTGTTTCACTTGATTCCTTTTGTATATGTCAGAACGCATTGGTACGCTCCCTCAGTGTGTCGCCTGGTTCCATCCTGCCCGATGTATGCTTGGCAGGAGGGTGCAGCCATTTTTTTCCTTGTTGTTGCTACAAAGCTCAGTTTTGAGGCCATGGCACTCACAGGAGCCACCGCAGCCATATTGCTGTGTCTGCGCAAATGCAGCTTGGTGATGTGGGGAAATAGTGTTGAGTGGGTCAATATATCCCACGGCTACCAAGTTCCATTGGGATCAGGAGGCTGAGAAACAATTTGTAAGGTTAAAGGCAGCATTCACGGAGGCCCCGATTCAATGTCACCCTAATCTCAGAAACAGTTTCAGGTGGAGACTGATGCCTCCACTATGGCCATAGGGGGAATCCTGTCACAGGCAGATGTGGAGGGCATTTTAAATCCAGTGGCCTATTTCTCTCACAAAAGGACAGCTTGTGAACAGAAGTATGCTATTATGTATAAGGAACTTCTGGCAATCAAGAAATCTTTTTTTGGAATTACGTCATTACTTAATGGGAGCCCGGCGTCCAGTACTAGTTATCACTGTTCACAAGAATTTCCAGTATTTAAGATCGGCAAGGACCTTGAGTTCTCAGCAATTATGTTGGGCCCAATTCTTTGAGGAATTTGACTTTGTGGTCACATACAGGCTGGGTAGGAGCAACCGAAAGGCAGATGCATTGTCCAGGCAGGAAAATCTGGGAAGGCAGTGTCAAGTGGAACAAAGTATCATTCCAGTGGAGAAGATTGTGGGTGCAGTGACTCAGGAGGTCCTTGGAGATATGCCAGAACCTTTCAAAGAATGGGCGGACAGAGTGGGTGAAGAGGGGAAAGCCCAGAGTCATAGGGTCTACATCATCAAGAGGGTAAGTTGTTTATCCCCACTGAGTCATTGAGGAAAAAGGCCTTGTTTTGATGCCATAATACTCCCATGGCTGGTCAAGTGGGCATCAAGAAAACTTAAGAAATGGTGCAACAGTATTTTTGGTGGGAGGGGTGGGCCTCCCAGGTACAGGTATATGTCGCAGGTTGTGAGACTTGTATACAGTCTAAGGCAGATCATTTGAAGAAAGCTGGGTTTCTGCAACCATTGGCCACTCCCACAGAACCTTGTGGGTGTGTATCCATGGACTTTGTTACTGAGCTGCTCCAAGATGGAGATTGCGATACAATCTTGGTGGTAGTGGACTATTTGACGAAACAAGCTAATTTCATACCGTGTGATGGTATTCCAAGTGCTGGTACCCTGTTGGACTTATTCTTGCAGCATATAGCGAGATTGCATGGATTGCCAAGAACAATAGTATCCGACCGGGGGTCACAATTCACTGCTTGTTTAGGGTGTGCTTTCTGTAAGTTGCTCGGAATCTCCTGCACATTATCCACTAGTTACCATCCCCAGACGGATGGTCAAACTGAAAGAGTAAATCAGACCATGGAGCAATCTCTGAGGTGTTTTCTAGCCGAGAGCAAATCCTTGTTGGTTTGGTCTCTTTGGCTGGCGGAGTTCTGTTATAAAAATGCCAAACATGATTCATTGGGAATGTCCCCTTATTTCTGTCTGCATGGCCAAGATTGTCAAATGTTACCAAAGAGGGTTCCAAGGTTTAATAAGATCCCGGCAGTTGAACGCACACGGGAGCTTCTTGAAATACAAGAGAAGGCATGCCAAAATCTGGACAAGGCCAAGGTGGTCTATAAGAGGCAAGAAGATTGGAAAAGATGATCTAGTCCTAAGTATGTGGTGGGAGATTGAGTATGGTTGTCCTCTCAGCACATTAAGTTGTTTGGGTCTCGTAAAGTTTGCCTGCTTCATCGGACCATATCCCGGACCGTATCCCATTGTTCAGTGTGTTTCAGATACAGTGGTGAAATTGAGTTTGCCTTCTCATATGAGGATTCATCCAGTGTTTCATGTTTCTTTGATTAAACCACCAGCACCTGGTGTGGTGACAAGAAAGGCTCCGGGGGTGATGAAGGATGGTCAGGAGGAATGTGAAGTTCAGCACATTCTGGACTCAAAGTGGCATGGGAAATGCTTTGGTATCTGATTTCCTGGGTGGATTGTGGTCCAGAGGACAATTCTTGGCAACCTGTGGAGGCAAAGCATGCAGACCATCTGGTAAGACTATTTCATCGTTCCCATCCGGGTAAGCCAGATCCAGCGAATGGCCCTAGAGGAGGGGGTGTAAGGAAAAAGGGCTGCAAAGCGGCCCAAGGACAGGGTTCCCATGCAAAAATGGGTCAAAAACTATATTCCCATGAGTCAGTTGGGTTAAGGTTCTCTCTGATGGTAAAAATGTTAGTTATCTCTGGACAGCTCTTACCGGCACTGTCTATATTGATTCCCTTGTAGATCTTATGTGCAGTAAGGGAAGTAAGCGTTTGGTGCCAGGGGGGGTGGATAACAGGCTAAGCCCAGCACTATCAAGGCGAGCCCAGCCATATCAGGGAAAGCCCAGACCTATTAAGGCAAGCCCAGCCCTATCAAGGTGAGCCCAACCCTATCAAACCAGGTTCAGCCCTATTCAGACAAGCCTTGTGTAACGCTCACCTGATTCCTGTAGAGGCGCCGGTCTTGACTGGGCGTATACCGTATCTTCAAAGGTGATGTGTAACACACGGCTGACTCTTTGGGCTGGACCCCTGTGCACTGTATGTCTGACTCGAAGGGTAAGGTGTCTGCAGATAGAAAATATGGGATTAATGAACTGGGTTATTGAATGTCTCTCTCTTCTCCTGTAGAACCCCAAAGGTTAACGCGCTCACCTTAGGTAAGTGAACGCCGTGCTCTCCATCTGCTTCGGGGCAGGGTGCTGTAACCAGTTTCTTCACTGGATAAGGGGAGCAGGCCTCTTGACTTCAGAGGACTGCTGTCCGTCGTTTACTTCACGAACGGTAAGTTTCGAGTAATTCTAATGTCTTTAAAAGTCTTTAGTAATGATGTCTCTTGTTTTGCAGGGTTCCGGCGATGGCGGATGACGGGCTGAAGTGAGTTGAAGATGGAGCCCGTGTGATGAATAGAAGCGCCTGGAAGCACGTAAGTAAGCGCTAGTTGCCTGCTTCACGATGCGCTCTAACTGTCTTTTTCTTTTGCAGGTACAAGTTCGGAGCGGCTGCAGGGTGCCGGAATACCCACTGGGTTAGATGTGGAAAGGAGTAATGGCACGTGAGTATTAAAGTTCCCCAATGTCTTTAAACGCACCTTGTTTTGTCTTTCAGATGCGGGATGCAGCGCCGAAGGCCTCCGGAGCGTGCGAAGAGTTGGTAAGCTTTTGTCTTTCAGATGCCGGAATGCAGTGCGAAGACCTCCGGAGCGCACAAAGAGTAGGTAAGCCTTTGTCTTTCAGATGCTGGAATGCAGCGCGAGGCGTTGGTGACAGCCGATGGGTCAGGTAAGTGAAGCGCTGTCACTGAAGACCGTAATGCTAACCTGTTCTTTCTTGTCTTGTCGTGTTGCTGAAGACTGGATTCAGGATGGTAAGCCTTTTTCCTTAGGCCCAGGATCAGATGCAGAAGACACGATGAGCGTTCTGCTGCAGAGGATGCAGAATAACGCAAAGCAAGATTCATCCATCGGGTGTGGTTTAAATAGCCTCCTGTAGTGCTTAGGTGTCTCCTTCCACAGCCACGCCTAGGTAAGAAAAGAGTTCCTGCTTTCCAGAAGAGTTCCAGTGTTCTGAACCTAGGGAGTGGCTCCTGCCCCACCCAACAGGAAAAGTAGTTCCAAACAGAAGAGGATCAGAGGCTCAACTGGCAGGCAAGTAAGCAGCATGGTCTGCTGCAGGTAAGTCCACCCAAGCATTATGAGCCTGGGACTGGGCATATTTATGAGCCTGGTGCCACTGGCGCCAGGACTGGGTCCAAAAGGTCCCAATTGGGACTGGTTGGCACTCGGAACCTGGGTTATGGATCTGCTTCCAAGGGAGTTGGGAAAACCCTGACCTTTTGGAAGCAGAGATCATGACACCTTGTCCAATTTAGACATGCTCCGCCCAAATACAGTGAGTGAAGTCATAATCACAACAAGCTTAGCCCTATCAAGGCAAGTCCAGCCATATCAGGGTGAGCCCAGCACTATTAAGGCAAGTCCCTCCATATCAAGGCAAGTCCAGGCATATCAAGGCACGTCCAGCCATATCAGTGCAAGCTCATCAGTATTAAGGCAAGCTCAGCCCTAGCAAGGTGAGCCCAACTTTATCAAAGTGAATCCATTGATATAACGGCACGCCCAGACCTATTAAGGCAAGCCCAGACCTATTAAGGCAAGCCAAGCCCTATCGAACCAAGTTCAGCCCTATTCAGAAAAGCTTTGCCCTATTTAGTCACGCGCTGCCCAAGTATGGTGAGTCAAGTCATATCACAGTAAACTTACCCTATCAAGGCAAGTCCAGCATATCTGGGTGGGCCCAGCACCATTAAGGCAAGCCCATTCCTATCAAGGCAAGCCCATCCATATCAAGGCAAGTCCAGCCATATCAGTGCAAGCTGAGCAGTATTAAGGCAAGCTCAGCCCTAGCAAGATGACTCCAGCTTTGTTGAAGTGAATCTAGCCATTTTAAGGCAAGCACAACCTTATAAAGTCGAATTAAGCCATATTAAGGCAATCAGAGCTTTATTAAGTCAAGTTGATCCCTATTAAGATGAGCTAGCCCTATCAGGGCAAAGCCTTATCGAGGCAGGAAGGCCTTATTTTTAAAAAATATGTATTTATTTATTGGATATTTGTAAAGAGCCTATACAAAAAATGAAGTTTCAAGGTGCCACAAGACAAAAAACGGGCGTGGAGGGGATAAGGGAGAAAGATACAAAAAGGTCCTCCAAACTAGGCATTGTGACATTTGAAATGTGCAAGTGTAGAACAAGAATTGCGAGGGCAGGGGGGTTCTGGTCTGCGCAAATGAAGGTAAGCTCAGCCATCTTAAGGGAAGATCTGCCCTATTACCAAGAGACTAGGCATATCAAGGCAAGACAATCCATACAAATCTAAGTCAAGCCCACTCCTGCATCTGTGCCATGGAATGCTCAGCCCTATAAAGGGAAGCCCAGCCCTATCAAGGGACACCCAGCCCTATCAATGCAAGCCCAGTCCTAATAAGACAAGCACAGCCCTAATAAGAAAAACCCATCCTTATTAAGGAAAGGCCATTTCTATCAAGCAAGCCCATTCCTCAATCCCTACTAAGGCAAGCCCAACCCTTAAGGCTAGCTCAGTCCTATTAAGGTAAGCTCAGAATAATCAAGAAAAGCCCATCCCTTTGAAAGCAAGCTCATCCCTATCAAGGCAAGCTCAGCCATATTAAGGGAGGATCAGCCCTATTACAGCGAGTCCAGCCATATCATGTCAAGCCCATCCCTACATCGCTGCCATGGAAAGCCCAGCCCTATTAATGCAAGCCCATTCCTAATAAGGCAAGCACAGCCCTATTAATGAAAACCCGTTCTTATCAAGGAAAGGACATTTCTGTCAAGGCAAGCCTATTTCTGAATCCCTACTAAGGCAAGCTCAACACTTGCAATGCTAGCTCAGTACTATTAAGGCAAGCTCAGAAGAGTTAAGACAAGCCAGGACCTATGAAAGCAGGCTCTCCCTAGCAAGGTGAGCCCAGGTTTATTAAAGTGAATCCAGCCATATCAAGGCAAGCCCGGCCCCATCAAGGCAAGCTGAGCCCTATTAGGTGACTGGAGCCCTATCCAGGCACGTCCAGCCATATCAGGGCACGTTGAGCCCTATTAGAGCAAGCTCAGCCACAGCAAGGTGAGCCTAGGTTTGTTAAAGTGAATCCAGCCATATCAAGGCAAGCCCAGGCCCAGCGAGGCAAGCTGAGCCCTATTAGGTGACCATAACCCTGTCCAGGCAAGTTCAGCCATATCAGGGCACATTCAGCACTATTAAGGCAAGCTCATCCCTAGCAAGGTGAGCCCAGGTTTATTAAAGAAATCACAGCTCTATTAAGGGAAGCTGAGCCCTATTAGGTGACCGGCGCCCTATCCAGGCAAGTCCAGCCATATCAGGGCACGTTCAGCACTATTAAGGCAAGCTCAGCCCCAGCAAGGTGAGCCTAGCTTTATTACGGAAATCACAGCTCTATTAAGGGAAGCTGAGCCCTATTAAGGTGAGCTTAGCCTTATCCAGGCAAAGCCTAGCCTTATCAAGGTGGGACTACCTTATTTAGGAATCTCTATTACAGCAAGTCCAGTCATATCAAGGCAAGACAATCCATAAAAATCCAAGCCCAGCCATATCAAGGCAAGACCATCCCTACATCTCAGCTATGGAAATCCCAGTCCTATCAAGTGAAGCCCAGTCCTATCAAGTCAGGTCCACCTCTACAACGGTACCATGGGAAGCCCAGCAGAGTTAAGAGAATCCCAGTCTTATTAATGATATCCTATCCCTATCAAAGCAAGCCCATCATTGTCAAAGAAAGCCCATCTCTGTCAAAGCAAGACCATTGCTCATTCCCTACCATGGCAATCCCAAACCTTTTAATGGTTGCTCAGTCCTATTAGGGAAGCTCAGTCCTATTAAGGCAATCACATACCAACGAAGGCAACAACAGCCCTACTGGGCTAGCTCAGCTGTAAAGCAAGCCCAGCAAGCCCAGGCCAAGTAATTTGAGTTTATTGCTTTAATGTGCTTTGTTGGCTTCTAAAAAAGCACCACTGTGTCCTGCCAAAGTCTTATCGGTGCCCCCTAGAAGTGGAAAATGCCTGGCCTTTCCTGAAATCTAAGGCACGTTATAATAAAAATAATAATAAAAATAATAATAATAATAATAATAATAATAATAATAATAATAATAATGAGGCACATCACGTGGAGGTTATTCTGGAGTATTGAGGAATTATGAAAGTTCTCAATGGTCAGTTGAAGCTAATTCAAGAATTATTCATATATTAATGACTCTTCAATTCCTTGTTGCTCTTTGTTATACTGAGTGTCACGCTGGTGATGCGTACATGTTCGCTGGGCCTCTTGCTTGGATCTTGAAGCCAGACTGATAATGGGGGACTTGAGAAGTTGATGTAGAGCAGGGAACTAACCCAACACCCTACCCTAATTCAGGAAGAGGGGTCAGTGCTGAGTTGATTCCCAACATCATGGGACAGCACTTCCCTAATTTGCATGGTATTGGAACAGTGCAAGCACTGACAGGGCAGGTCACAGCGAATATGATGGTGCAAGTAGGCAGATGGTCACTTGGGTTGAGACAGAGGAAAACGATGAGCACAACCCATAAGGGCTCCACAGGTGCATCAACAGATGGAGGAGGAAGGCTAGGTGGGTACACCAGGCAGACAGATAACCAGACAAAAGACTGGCTGGCAGTTAAGAGGGATCCCAAGGACAAACGGGGAAAAGGCAGAATAAGAAGATCAAGGCAGGCAGTTAGAGCAAAGGGGAATCAGGGGAGAAAGTTGGCCAGGAATCAAGGGGGAGCATGAAGGCAAGATAAAGGCAGGTGACAAGCAGGGCAAGGCAAAAGGCAGGATCCAAGCAGGGCTAGGCAAAACAAGGAACACAAGGAGCATAAAGGTGCGGTAAACGGACTAGCCAGGAACCGCTTTGAGACACACAGAGCCAACCAGCTTAGTTCCTGAAATAGTGCTGCAGGACAAAAGCAAGACTTGAAGGGCAAGCGGATGCAACTGCGTAACCCTCAGTACTGCGCATGCGTGGAACGATAAACACAGCTGTCAGTGCACGCGCAGTTCAGAGATGATGGCAGCTCCCCAATGAGTGGAACACTGCAGGGTACCATTGCAGAAAAAAACCCATTGTGGATACATGTGCCAGGATGGGACCCTGCGAGCCCCCAGTTGCCACACAAGATTGCAGGTAAGTGGGATGACACTATGCCTCCTCCCAGGAAGGGCCAGAGCCCTGGACTTCCCCGGGTACCTGCAGAAGAACATGTGGACCAGGCATGGTGCAAGGACATTGGAACAAGGCTCCCAAGAGCGATCAATGGCAGGATAGCCCTTCCAATCAACCAGATATTGAAGCACGCCACGCTGGATTTGCGAGTCACAGATCTCTTTTACCTCAAATTCCGGGACACCCTGCAGGAACGGCCATGGGCATCATTTGACATGGATTTAAAAGGGATACATGAAAGACCGGATGCACCCGCCAGGCCGTGGGTAATAGTAGGCGGAAAGCAACTGAGGACACTCATTTTATGATCTTAAAAGGACCGAAAAAGCTGGTAGCCAGCTTAGTGGGGGGATTCTTGACTGGCAAATTCTTAGAGGAAAGCCAAACCTGGTCTCCCACCTGAAACAAGGGCTCTGGTGTACGTCTCCTTTCTGCCTGTACACTCATGCAATCCTGTGCATCTGCCAAGGCCACCTTGGCCTTTAGATGTTGCTCCTGAATCCGAGCCACCACAATGTCTGCAGCCACAATGGGACTGGGCATTACTGGCAGTAGAGGATGTAGTTTTAGATGTTGCCCAGTGGAGCAGTAGAAGAAACTCAGAAAAGTGGTTGAATGTATGGCATTATTGGATGCCACTTCTGCCACACCCAGTTGACGGTACCAATTTTCTTGGGTGGCATTTGCATAGCATCACCGATACTGCTCCAGGGTCTGATTGGTGCGCTCGGTCTACCCGTTGGTTTGGGGATGATAGCCAGAGCTTAATGCCCATTGGATACCTAGTTGTTTGCACAATTGAATCCAGAACTTGGAAAGAAACTGAGAGCTCCGGTCAGACAGCATCTTCTCGGGTAAGCCATGCAGACAATAGACTTTGTGTAAAAATACCTTTGCTGTCTGGGTTGCAGTAGGAATGGAAACCAGGGGTATGAAGTGGGTGGTCTTTGTAAAGCATTCTACCACCACCTTGATACAAGTGTGGCCGTCAGATGCAAGAAGTTCAATAATGTAATTCATGGCAATAGTGTGCCAGGGAAACTGTGGAATTACGGTGGGTTGTAATAATCCAAATGGACATTTGTGGATGGTCTTATTCTGGTTACAGACCGGACAAGTACTCACGTAGTCGCGTACTTGGTCTGCCTATCCTGACCTGCAAAACTGTCACGCTATTAACTCTTTTGTGGCCTTCACCCCACGGTGTCCACTCATCTTGGCATCATGGAAACTTTGTTATACCACAGAACGAAGAGCTGTCGTCGGTATGTAAAACCATCCCCGAAAGAACAGCAATCCACTCCATTCGGTAACGTCCAACATTTGTAGAAGATCAGGCTTCAATGAGTCTGTTGCTGTTTCTCGTAGGAAGGTCTGTAGGTATGGTTATACCCGACACATGAAGCGTTTTGGGGAGAGAATCAGCGTTTTGTTCTCTTGTATAACTGGTACGGTCTCCAAGGAATGTGACAGGGCATCAGCTTTCTGATTCCTTTCATAGGGGCTGTAAATCACTTTGAAGTCAAATTAGGAAAAGATGAAGGCCCAACAGACTTGTCTAGACTTTCGGCAATACAGGAACCGTAAATGCTGCAGGTTCTTATGGTCGGTTCGTACCTCCACGATAAATTGACACCCAAGGAGATAATGAAACCATTGCTCAAATGCAGCTTTTAAGGCTAATAGTTCTTTTTTGATTACAGAATAGTTCTGCTCACTCGTAGTCCGTTTTCATAAATAATAGGCAATGGGAATGTACCGTTCACATCTCCTGGATGGGTTACAGCAATACTGCCTCTACGGCAACATTGGAAGCGTTGCTTTCCACTATGAACTCTACTTCTTCATTGGGATGGCATAAAATGGTGCAGACATGAATGTAGTCTTAAAATATTCAAAATCCATCCGTCTCCCCAAAGAAAATGCACCTTGATACTGGTCAGAGAGGTCAGTATTGAGGTCCACTGGGAAAACTTTCATTTTTGAATAGTTTGGACCTTATTAGGAACCATTTGAATATCGACATTGCTGATAATGTATCCCAGGAATTCCATCTGTTCCTGGTGAAAAATAAATTTCTCAGGTTTGGCTAATAAATGGTTCTGGGGCAATCTTTGCAGGACTTGCTTGACATGTAATATGTGGTGTTTGAAGGGAAACCAAAAAAAATAAAATGTGACCCAAGTAGACTCAGATGGTTAAACCAATAATATCGGAGAAGATGTCTGTGAAACGCTGTAAAACGGCCAGGACATTACACAGTTGGGCACAACCAAAAAGGGCTCCACAGGTACACTGGCAGATGAAGGAGGCAGGTTAGGTGGGTACCGCAGGCAGAAAGTCATATAACCAAACAAAAGACTGCCCTGGCAGGCAAGAGGGTATCCCCAGGACAAACGGGGAACAGACAGAATAAGAGGATCAAGGCAGGCACTCAGAGCAAAAGGGTAAACAGGGGAAAATGCTTGCTAGGAATCAATAGGGAGGAGCAGGAAGGCAAGGGAAAAGGCAGGAGACATCCAGGGCGAGGCAAGAGACATCCAGGGCAAGGCAAAAGAAAGGTGCCGAGCAGGGCAAGGCAAAACAAGGAACACAAGGAGCGTAAAGGTGCAGCAAACTGACTAGCCGGGAACCGCGTTGAGGCTCGCTGAGCCAACTGGCTTGGTTCCTGAAATAGTGCTGCGGGGCGGAATCGAGGCTTGAAGGGCAAGCGGAAGCAACTGTGTAGCCCTCAGGACTGTGCATGTGCAGAACGACGAACACATTGCGGATACATGCACCAGAATGGGACCCTGCGAGCCCACATTCGCCACACGGGACAGCCATTAAGTGGCGTGAGACTCTCTTTATCTCTTAAAGACAAGAAGTACTTTTAGAATAAGATAATGAATATTGCTTCTTAAAGGATTTACATATTATACAGGCATGAAATTCTATAGTAAATAAAGAAATAGAGATGTTGGACTTTGTTATCCTAAACCTTTTAAACAAACAAAAAATAATGTTGGGATCTTTCAAAGTTGGCCTTTCTGTACTGGAGAAAGGTATTTCACACTTAACATTGACACTTCTATGCAGAATGAGGCTGGGCTATCAGCTGTAATTTGCAACTCAATTTAATGACATAAGCAAAGGTTCTTCATGACACGATGAAGCAATATATGAATGCTTTACCTGTACACATAAATATATGGTTTAACACATACACTGCAGCAACCAAGATCCATGTCAGGAGCTTGCTGCTCATCCAGTCCAGGTTTTTTTTGTATTATAATCTTTCAGGTTATCTGTACATGTTCTCCTCAATGCTTTCCCCATGAGCAACCTGGGACCTCTGTGTTTACAAGTCTGGTAGGCCTCACCGCTGAATGGATCTTCTGATGACGCACAAAGCAGACTTCTGAGCAAAGCGTTTCTTGTGCACTGGTTCAGTTTCCTGCCAGCGTGGACCATTTCAGGTTTGTGCAGGTTAGAGCCCAGAGTGAAGCTTTGCATGCATTTTGTGCACCGTTACAGTTTCTCCCCAGTTTGCTGCATCAGATGCCTGGAGAGAGAAGAACCCATACTAAAGCTCTTCTTGCACTCCGTGCACTGGTATGGTTTCCCCTCCAGTTTGCAGAATCTCATGTGATAACAGATGAGAGCTCTGAGTGAAGCTTTTTGTGCACTCCGTGCACTGGTATGGTTTCTTCCCAGTATGGATCCTCTGATGTGATAACAGATGAGAGCTCTGATTGAAGCTCCTCTTGCACACTGTGCACTGGTATGGCTTCTCTCCAGTATGGATCCTCTGATGTGTTAACAGATTCGATTTCAGAGGGAAGCTTTTCTCACACTCTGTGCACTGGTATGGTTTCTCTCCTGTATGCAACATCTGATGCCTGGACAGATTAGAGCTCTGAGTGAAGCTCTTCTCGCACTCCGTGCACTGGTATGGCTTCAATCCAGTATGAATCCTCTGATGTGATAACAGATTAGATTTCAGATGGAAGCTTTTCTCACACTCTGTGCACTGGTGTGGTTTCTCTCCTGTATGCAGCCTCTGATGCCTGGAAAGAGAAGAGCAATGCCTGAAGCTTTTATTGCACTCCGTGCACTGGTATGGTTTATCTCCTGTATGCAGCATCTGATGACTGGACAGATTAAAGCTCTGAGTGAAGCTTTCCATGCACTCTGTGCACTGGTACGGTTTCTCTCCTGTATGCAGCATCTGATGCCTGGACAGATTAGTGTGATGAGTGAAGCTTTTCTCGCACTCCGTACACTGGTATGGCTTCACTCCAGTATGTATCCTCTGATGTGATAACAGATTAGACCTCAGAGTGAAGCTTTTCTCACACTCTGTGCACTGGTACGGTTTCTCTCCTGTATGCAGCCTCTTATGGTTGGAAAGTGAAGAGCAATGCCTGAATCTTTTATTGCACTCCGTGCACTGGTACGTTTTCTCTCCAGCATGGATCTTCTGATGTGCTAACAGAGTGGAGCTTTGAGTGAAGCTTTTGCCACACTCTGTGCACTGGTATGGTTTCCCCCCAGCATGGATCCCCTGATTTGCTAACAGATGAGAGCTTAGAGTGAAGCATTTTTCACGCTCACTACCCAGGTGTAGTTTCTCCCCCATCTGCAACATCTGATTCCTGGATAGATGGGAGCCATGACTGAAGCTTTTCTCACGCTCAGTACACTGTGTCATTTTGCCATCAGGATGCTGTGATATCTGTACAAGTGTGAGGTTTGGGTGATGCCTTCTTGAACTCAGCACACTTGTATTAGTCTGTTCTCAGTACAGATCATCTGATGTGAGCCAGGATGCAGGTTCAGAGCAAAGATGCAGTGCAGAATGGATGCTCCCATGCATCGAGCCTTAGCGTGATCTCTGATCACTCTCCCTCAGTTGACTTGTAGTGCTGTACTTCTGCTGGAGGGCTGTTGCAGTTATCACTGCTGCTCACCTGTAAATGAGAAATAATGGCCAGTGAGTGCATGAATTAAGGAGGGGGAGGGGGAGGGGGGCTTTCAGACTGTTTGCCAAATCTTACAGTAGGTGAAATATAATAACTAACATTGCTATCACATTATATATAGCGCTTCATGCCGGGTTCCAAACGCTGTAATAACAGATGCTATTTCCCAATGTAAAGGTGCTCCATGGAAAGAAACCGGGAAGGGTTAAATGCTGAGTCAGCACCACTGGGATTTGAACCTGGGTCACGCAAGGTGAATACAGATGCCTGGGGCGAGCACCTACCTTGCTGAGTTATAGGGTGAGGGGTACCCCTAAAGAGGAAGTCAAGGCCTGTGGTGCTATTGGCTAGAATGCAGGGGAAGTATTTTTGTTGTTTGGCAAATTTTGTTTGGGGCCACGTGACTGAATACACCATGTTGATAGCACCAAATGTCAGTCGTCCAATGTGTTCCTCAGGTTGTTTCAAATATTGGGGTCACTGCCTGCCTATTACTCACCACCCTTTGAGGTGCAAGAGGAAAGTGTGGAGTGTATCAGTACAGGCAGAGTTATACTGTTTCTCTGGTTCATCTGGTGCTAATGCAGAGATCACAAGTGCTGGGGTGTCCCTGCATCAGCCCCCTGTAGGGTATAAACAGTGCAGTAGTGTGCATCAGAGGGCAGTTCACACTGCTTGCTCTGGTTCATCTGGTACTAATGCAGAGATCACAAGTGCTGGTGTGGGATATAAACAGTGCAGTAGTGTGCATCAGAGGGCAGGTCACACTGCTTTCTCTAGTTCATCTGGTGCTTATGCAGAGGTCACAAGTGCTGGGGTGTCCCTGCATCAGCCCCCTGTGGGGTATAAACAGTGCAGTAGTGTGCATCAGAGGGCAGGTCACACTGCTTTCTCTGGTTCATCTGGTGCTAATGCAGAGATCACAAGTGCTGGGGTGTCCCTGCATCAGCCCCCTGTGGGGTATAAACAGTGCAGTAGTGTGCATCAGAGGGCAGGTCACACTGCTTGCTCTAGTTCATCTGGTGCTAATGCAGAGATCACAAGTGCAGGGTATCCCTGCATCAGCCCCCTGTAGGGTATAAACAGTGCAGTAGTGTGCATCAGAGGGCAGGTCACACTGCTTGCTCTAGTTCATCCAGTGCTAATGCAGAGATCACAAGTGCTGGGGTGTCCCTGCATCAGCCCCCTGTGGGGTATAAACAGTGCAGTAGTGTGCATCAGAGGGCAGGTCACACTGCTTGATCTATTTCTTAAACTGAAAAGTGCACCAGTAATGAGGTGCTGGTGACCTATTCATCAGCAGCACGGGTGTAAAGCAACTGTTGACACAGCCATCAAAGGATAGGTTAGGCAGCTCCCCAGCTCATCTGCTGCTGGAGGTTCTACTCCAAAGCTCACCAGTGCTGCTGCTGTTCTGTTCATCATCTATTTTAGCATAGGAGCCTCAAAGGGAAAGTGGATGAAGGGAGGAATGAGGCGATGGCCCCTGGATGGCCCGTGCGGGAGGAAGCTCACGAGTGCTGCTGGAGGTGGTTCTATTCCAAAGTTCACCAGTGCTGCTGCTGGTGGTGTGCTCATCATCTCTTTTAGCATAGGAACCTCAAAGGAAATGTGGGTAGAGGCAGTAATGAGGTGATGGCCCCTGGGAAGGAAGCTCACCTGCTGCTGGAGGTGGTTCTGTCGAGTTCACCAGTGCTGCTGCTGGTGTGTTCATCATCTCTTTTAGCATCAGAGTATATATTATAATGTGCCTAGTGGACAGGATTGATGTGGATGGCCCCTGGGGGAGGAAGAGCACCCGCTGCTGAAGGTTGTTCTCCAGAGTTCATCAGTGCTGCTGCTGCTGGTGTGTTCATCATCTCTTTTAGCATAGGGGTATCTAGGGTGAAGTGCCTGATGTGCAAGAATGATGTGGATAGTCCTTGGGGGAGGAAGCACACCTGCTGCTGGAGGTGGTTCTGCAGAGTTCACCTGCTGCTGCTGGTGTGTTCATCATCTCTTTGAGCATAGGAGTATCTAGGGTGAAGTGTCTGATGTGCAAGAATGATGTGCATAGTCCTTGGGGGAGGAAGCAGCCCTGCTGCTGGAGGTGGTTCTGCAGAGTTCACCCGTGCTGCTGCTGGTGTGTTCATCATCTCTTTTAGCATAGGAGTATCTAGGGTGAAGTGCCTGATGTGCAAGAATGATGTGGATAGTCCTTGGGGGAGGAAGCACACCTGCTGCTGGAGGTGGTTCTGCAGAGTTCACCCGTGCTGCTGCTGGTGTGTTCATCATCTCTTTTAGCATAGGAGTATCTAGGGTGAAGTGCCTGATGTGCAAGAATGATGTGGATAGTTCTTGGGGGAGGAAGCACACCTGCTGCTGGAGGTGGTTCTGCAGAGTTCACCAGTGCTGCTGCTGGTGTGTTCATCATCTCTTTTAGCATAGGAGTATCTAGGGTGATGTGCCTAGTGGGTGGGAATGTGGATGGCCCCTGGGAGAGGAAGAGCACCTGCTGCTGGAGGTGGTTATGCAAAGTTCACCAGTGCTGCTGCTGGTGTGTTCATAATCTCTTTTAGCATAGGAGTATCTAGGGTGAAGTGGCTACTAGGCAGGATAGTTGTTGATGGTCCTTGGGGAAGGAGGGGATAGTTATTAGCCTTCCCTTAAATTACCATTAGGATTAGTGGTTACATAATAGTGGGGGTTTGAGGGAAGTGTCCTGTTCCACCCTCCTGAGCTTCAGTGTCCAAGATCTCTGCAGCACAGGTGAGAAGCACTTACCTACAACATTGGGGGAGATCGGTCACCACAGCCCTCATCGCCCAGTTGCCATTATTTACTTCACTTGGGTGACACAAGGTGGTGATAGAGTGCATCAAACACCAGCTAAATTTTTTTAAAAAGAGCTTTAACCTGGAGCCACTGCTGAGGTAGAGATACTTGCATTTGAAGCATGGGAATGGACCATAACAGCTGAATGGATGGTTAGTGAAAGGACACTCATTTTTATCCCGCTACACTGACATCAACCAGTCCTGCTGGTACGCCATAATGCCCTCTGAACGAATAACTAGTGGACCCGTTCAAGATAGCAGCTCTATAGCAGCATATAGTTGACCAGGGCTGGACTCTGCTGGTGCGCCATCCTAGCCTCTGAACCATTGGATAGTGGACTTGCAAAAGAAGCAGCTGATGGGCTGCTCAATGTTGAGAAGAGCTGGAACCCTACTGGTAAGCCACCGTAGCCTCTGAATGAATGTCTAGTCGGATTGTCCCAGATAGCAGATGCATGGCAGTGTATTAGTGAGATTAGCTTGAACCCTGCTGGTACGCCATCCTAGCCTCTGAACGAATGGCCAGTGGAATAGTCCCAGATAGCAGATGCATGGCAGTGTATTAGTGAGATTAGCTTGAACCCTGCTGGTAAGCCACCGTAGCCTCTGAATGAGTGGCCAGTGGAATAGTCCCAGATAGCAGATGCATGGCAGTGTATTAGTGAGATTAGCTTGAACCCTGATGATGCCATCCTAGCCTCTGAACGAATGGCCAGTGGAATAGTCCCAGATAGCAGATGCATGGCAGTGTATTAGTGAGATTAGCTTGAACCCTGCTGATGCCATCCTAGCCTCTGAACGAATTGCTCGTGGACTTGTAGACGATAGCTGCTGCATGGTTGCTCAATATTGCAAAGGACTGGAATCTTTCATGTTTGCCAGAGGTGCCAGCCAAGGCTGTGTGCCTCATTACAACCCAGGCGGTAAGTTACCGCCTGGGTTGTGACTTTACCGCCATGGTGTAAACTACGTTTACGCCATGGCGGAATGGGGATTTACCGCCCCATTCCGACCTTGGCGGGGCGGTAAATCACCATGTCCCATTTACCCTTCCCCATTCCCATTTTTGCCCCATAGGGCATAATGGGAGTGGGGAAGGCGCTAAGTACGGTGCCGCAAATTGCGGCACCGTACTTAGCACCAAGGTCCCTTTGCGGCATGGTTTTTAACACCTGCGAAAAGCAGGCGTTAAAAACACCATCCCGCAAAGGGACCTCGGAATCAGGCGTTAAGGGTCGGCGCCGTTTACGGCGCCGTTAACCCCTTAACGCCTGACTCATAATGAGGCCCACATGCACAGGACATTCACATCAACCATCTGAGCTGGGCTGATACTGAAGGTCTGACCCTGAACCTTGCAATGGAGGCATTACCACAGCAAGAGTCACATCAGTCTGTTTCCAGACTCACTCTAAAGATCCTCAACAAGACCACCAGCTCTCTAGTCGCTTCTAAAAAAGACTCTGGAATAGATTCATCTGGCAAACCTCTGGAGAGCCAAGCGGATGCCCCACTGAGAGGAAGAGTTTGAGATCTGGATTGATAGGGCCATTCCTGTGGAAAAGGAAGGGACCTGCCAGTCTAGGACAAAAATGGGGTAGAATCATTGAGGTTTTACAAGGAGAAGCAGCTGAGGCCAGCCACTTTGAGCGCCCCAAGGTCAGATGTATCTGTGTGGAAAGTGCTCACTACGCGGCAGCATTAGAACATTCAGAATCTGGGACTGAGGTTCCCCTATGGTATTTGAACAGCAGAGGTGAGAAACTCCCAGTGTATGTGACTCACATGGAGTCACGTTTATAACCGACTCATGGCACATAGATGCTGCCACACATAAAAACTGGATGTTGCCCTTGTGGAGAAAGTGTTCACTGGGACCAGAGAAGACCAGATAATGCAACGCAGAAGGAAAATTCACCAACCTTTATGTCATCTATCCAGAAGGCAACACATATCAAGACCAGAAATCAAAGTGGAATGTCATGAATCATGCCCGTGAAGCAGTCAACCACCACAGGATGTGACCACAAAGAAATGCAGAAGGGAGAGGAAGACCTGCAGCAGACGATGGATGCTCCTGCAGTGGGAGTACCTCTGGCCAAGCATCTCAGAGCAGAGAAAAGGGGCTGAGGATATGAACTGAATAGAGGGGTACCCAAGTGACCATGAGTCAAGAGTATCCTGACATGGAAGCCCCCTGAATAGAGGGGTACCCAACTGACCATGAGTCAAGAGTATCCTGACATGGAAGCCCCCTGAATAGAGGGGTACCCAAGGGACCAAGCTTCAAGAGTATCCTGACATGGAAGCCCCCTGAATAGAGGGGTACCCAACTGACCATGAGTCAAGAGTATCCTGACATGGAAGCCCCCTGAATAGAGTGGTACCCAAGTAACCATGAGTGAAGAGTATCCCAACATGGATGCCCCCTGAATAGAGGGGTACCCAAGTGACCATGAGTCAAGAGTATCCTGACATGGAAGCCCCCTGGAATAGAGTGGTACCCAAGTAACCATGAGTCAAGAGTATCCTGACATGGAAGCCCCGGGAATAGAGGGGTACCCAAGTGTACCAAACTTCAAGAGTATCCTGACATGGAAGTCCCCTGAATAGATACTCAGTGACCATGAGCCAAGAGTATCCTGACACAGAAGCCCCCTGAATAGAGGGGTACCCAAGGGACCAAGCTGCAAGAGTATCCTGACACAGAAGCCCCCTGAATAGAGGGGTACACAAGTGACCATGAGTCAAAAGTATCCAGATATGGATGCCCCACTGACCTTCTGCTGCAAGTGTGGCAGGGCAGTCATTCTGGGGCCAGATGTAGATATCCTGGGACTCCCGGGTAAGAGGGAGAGTGATTGAAGATCTACTGGGCCTTTGGACTATAGGGAAATGACAAACCCGGGAGAGGAGCTTCTGTGAATGCTGAAGGCATGTGAGCTAGGAGATGTCAACCTCCACAAACAGCTCAGATGCTGAAGAACGCTGATGAGGCAAGATGTACCAAAGCCCCAGAGGCGGCAAAGAAATCATCCGAGTTCTGGTCAATCCCAAGGACAGTCTGTCACCATCGCTGCGGGAAGCAGCTTTATGGTGGAAGGAGCTGCCACTCTGGTGGTCCTGGAGGAGGCCACCAGTATGGACACACTAGCACGAGGCATCCTGTGGAAGGTCCTGATGATGACATTGGGGGACATGACTGAATCTACCATTCCCAAAGGACAGTCTGTCACCACCTCTGTGGGAAGCGGCTTCATGGTGGAAGGAGCTGCCACTCTGGCGGTCTTGGTGGAGGCCCCGGCGTGGACACACTAGTAGGAGGCATTCTACAGAAAGTACAGCTGATGACAATGGAAGACATGACTGAATCCACCATTCCCAAAGCATAGTCTGTCCCCATCCCTGCGGGAAGCGGCTTCATGGTGGAAGGAGCTGCCACTCTGGCGGTCTTGGTGGAGGCCCCCGGCATGGACACACTAGTAGGAGGCATTCTACGGAAAGTAGAGCTGATGACAATGGAAGACATGACTGAATCCACCATTCCCAAAGGCCAGTCTGTCCCCATCCCTGCGGGAAGCGGCTTCATGGTGGAAAGAGCTGCCACTCTGGTGGTTCTGGTGGGGGCACCCATCATGGCCACACTAGAAGGGGGCATCCTAGAGAAGATACTGCTGATGAAAGTGGGGGATATGACTAAGGTCACCATTCCCAAAGGACAGTCTGTCACTATCCCTGCAGGAAGCAGCTTCATGGTGGAAGGAGCTGCCACTCTGGTGGAGGCCCCCAGCCTCAGAGGCAAACCTTTAGATGAGAAAGTAGAAGGAGTTAATCTCTCTTCTAATCTGACACCTGAACAACAGGAAGAGTGCAAAGTTTTGTTAAAACAATTTGAACCTCTGTTTTCTCTAGCACCAGGCTTGACCCCTTGGGGCCAGCATGATATCAATACTGGTGACTGTTTACCTGGCAAAAGCAGGGGTTACAGGATGTCAGAAAATGTAAGAACCCACATCAAAGGAGAGGTCAACAAGATGCTTGATCTCGGGGTAATAGAGCCCTCTACTAGTCCATGGTCTAGGCCAGTTGTGTTAGTACCAAAAGCAGGATCCAAGGAGTTGAGATTCTGTATGGACTATAGAGCCCTAAATGCAGTTACTAAGACTGATGCCCATCCTTTGCCAAGGACAGATGAGCTGGTGGATAGACTTGGTTTAGCCAAGTTCTTTAGCACATTTGATCTCACGTCAGGCTATTGGCAAATAGCCCTGACTGACCATGCCAAGGAGAAAACTTCATTCTCCACCCCAGTAGGCCTATGCCAGTTTAAGGTTATGCCTTTTGGACTAAAGAATGCACCTGCTACATTCCAAAGGATGGTTAATCAGGTTCTGAATGGGATGGAGGACTTCTGCATGGCATACTTGAATGACATTGCAGTGTTCATCCCTACTTGGAAAGAACATGTTGACCACCTAGCATATGTTTTGCAGGCTCTTGAACAGGCCCATCTGACCATAAAGGCAAGTAAATGCCAGATTGGTCGGAGTAAAGTGGTCTACCTTGGGCATGAGGTAGGAGGTGGTGAAATAAGGCCTTTGCTAAGCAAGATTGAAGCTGTGCAAAAATTGGACAACCCCTTCTACTCAAACCCAAGTGAGAGCCTTCTTAGGCCTCACTGGGTATTACAGGACTTTCATTGAGAACTATGGGTCCATAGCTTCTCCTCTGAATGTAATCTCCTCTCCAAAATTCCCTAAAAAGTTCAAATGGAATGAGTGCAAACAGGCCTTTGAAATTCTGAAGAAAGCCCTTTGTCATGCTCCAGTTCTCAGAGCTCCTGACTACCACCAACCCTTCATTGTGCAAAAAGATGCTTCCAATATAGGTATAGGTGCAGTCCTCAGTCAACTGGATGAGAAAGGTAGGGAGCAGCCTATTTACTTCATCAGTAGGAAACTGAAGGAACCTGAAACAAGGTGGGCAACTATTGAGAGAGAATGCTTTGCCATTGTGTGGTCTTTGAAGAAGTTTAGACCATACTTGTATGGATCTACTTTCCTTATTCAAACAGACCACCAGCCCTTGAGATGGTTAATGCAAATGAAAGCGGAAAACCCAAAATTGCTAAAATTGTCAATCTGCCTCCAAGGGTTTCATTTCACCATTGAGCACAGGTCAGGGTGTCACCACCAAAATGCTGATGGTCTCTCTAGGATGTATGTCATCGTCTAGAGGTATGAGATTCATCCAGGAGTGGATTAAATCCTCCTGTCCCTTAGTCTGGGTGGGGGGGGAGTTATAGGGAAAATTCTCTGTATAGGCTAATTTCCCAAACCTAGGCAGTCCCCCAGCAGCTTTGCTGGATTTTTGGGGTTTATTTTTTTCTCCTGCTAAGAGTGAGACTCTTTTTCTCCCACTCTTAGACATGATTTGAGAATGTCCTTTGACTTTGTAATGTGTTTTATGGGCTATGGGGTCTTTTACTCCATAGGGTTTGATTTTACTATTGAGCACAGGTCAGGATTTTACCACCAAAATGCTGATGGTCTCTCTAGGATGTTTATAACCGACTAGAGGTAAGAGACTCATCCAGGAGCGGATTAGATTCTCCTGTCCCTTAGTCTGGGGGGGGCGAGTGTTAGGGAGAATTCTCATTCTATGGCTAATTTCCCTTACCTATAGAGTCCCCCAGCAGCTTTGCTGTATTTGAAGGGTTTGATTTTTTCTCCTGCTAAGAGTGTTACCCTTTTCCCCACTCTTAGGCATATTTGCTATGTGTGTTCTAGGCTATTTTTGTGTTTAATGTCTATGGGGTTTATCTCACCCTCATAGGAACCATCTTTATCCACAGGTGTTACACAGCACCCTCCATGCGGTGACACAGGGGTGTTGTAGCGACCCCTAAACATAGACTCCATACCCTGGGGCCGACTACTGTCTCCCAGGGCATGTAAAGTCCCCATTGACTTTACTAGTCACTCTTTATGAACAAAACCAGTACAAACCATCTTACTATGGGGATACTGGCAAGGGTTCATAGTTTTTCCCTTATGTTCATTTTCGAGAGGGTACCGTACAGTCCCTCTCTCAAACATTTCTGGCTGGTGGCAGTGGTTACTACCAAAAATATTCAAACACAAATATTTCCCTATGGGATTTTCCCATTGTTCGAGGCTACCACATTTACTGACAGCCTCTAACATACCGCCGGGTTATTTTTATATTAACATTACTCCGGTAGGTTTTATTTGCCAGAACTTTTATATAAATTCTTTCTCGTGTCTTTCTCTAAGATCCTAACCCAGGTCGGGGATCCTTTGTTCGTCCTTTTGACAGGCTTCTGCCAAGAAGCCCTCCTTTTGGCGCCACTGAGTCTGGGGTGGATCCATTGTGTGGGAGGGGGAGTAGGACCGCTGGACAGGGTTGCCTCAGCAACCCATGTTGCATTCTGCCCTGATAGGCTGGAGGATCTCCCGCCAGGATGACCACTCCACGGTGTGAGTGACAGCTAGGCTGTATGAATGGGGATCTTTTTGCATAAAAGCAGGGTCCTGAGGACTGGAAGAGCAAGACGTTGCCACTGGAACTAAGAAGCCGAAGAGGAGAGAAGCCAAAGACATCTGTGCCACCAGTGAAGCCCTGCTGCAGCATCTCACCACTTTTCTCCACACGACGAGAGAAGATCTTCATCTGCAAGAGCCTTCTTCCCTTGAGCTGGTGGGGCCAACCAGTTTGCCAATCGCCTTGCAGGACCTGCCTGGTCGAATCGCCAGTGCCCTGCACTGGGAGACCGGATAACCAGGCACCCGTCCATCCAGACCGTGATTTAAAGTAGCATACCTTTTATTTTGTTTGGCAGCACTGTGGCTGGTTTCATCCCTGGGCAGTGCAGTAACTCGAACCTTCCTCCACAATGAGAGTCTCTCTTCCTCTGCTGGATCTCCTGAACGGCAAGAACTGCCAGGAAACACCGCCACCGCAGGAGCCTCTTCTACATTTTAAGGTACTTTGTTCCGCCAAGCCTCCCTTTTTGTTTGGTAGCACTAAAGGTGTTTTAAATCCTTTACCTACCTGCTGGGTTGGCCGCTCCTATCCTCTAACATTGTCTTTCACCTTCTGCAACCACCTTTTCGAATCATTTAACAAAGACTTGACTGTAGCTACAAGAACATTTTTGCTCCTGGGCTCTTTGCCCTGTACCACTGACTCTGGCACAGGCCTATTGATTCTGGCTGAATCTGTTATAACTGCCCTCTCTAAATTGCTTCTCACCTAGAAATGTGTTGGTGCACCTAACTCTTATAACCGCCCTTTCCTTCCCACTTTTAAAACTTTTGAAGTGCCATTTTGCTCGGTTTTCACCTCAGTATTATACATGCTAAAGTACTGCCTTGCCTAAACTTGTTCACAATATTATTGAGAAGTGTTGCTAGGGTGTCTAAGAGTATATTCCTGTATAACTTGTCCTTTCCCTTCCTTGTGAGAAATTGATAGAGTGCCATTTGTGTTTGGTTTTCACTGTGCCTTTTGCTCAGTTTTCACTCTTGCTCAAACTTGTCTACAATTTAACCAGGGAGTTGTGTATACCTTTCTTTACTGATTTTAACTTGCTTTAATAACTGTGATTTATGTGTTGAACTAGAGGTGTGTAAAATAAATATATATATTCTTTTTAATACAAGCTTTGGTCAGTGTTTCCTTGTACCATTGTATTGTAGTCCTATGGTGTAAACCCTGAATACTGCTCATCTTCCTCTTGAGATACGTCTGACTACTTAGCCAAAGCTACCAAGTAGATCTTTGTGGTACAGACTGATACCAAAGGGGATTTATTGCTCATACCTGTAGTCTTAATCTTCTGTAGTGCTCCACAAGGGAACTGCACAGGATTCTGCCTAACAGGGCCTGCTGGCAGGTGCCCGTCACTGGGGGTGGGGGACATGAGTCAGGGCCTGCTGGCAGGTGCCCATCACTGGGGGTGGGGGACATGAGTTGGGGCCTGATGGCAGGTGCCCGTCACTGGTGGTGTGGTGGGGGACATGAGTCGGGGCCTGCTGGCAGGTGCCCATCACTGGGGGTGGGGGACATGAGTAGGGGCCTGCTGGCAGGTGCCTGTCACTGGGGGTGTGGTGGGGCACATGAGTCGGGGCCTGCTGGCAGATGCCCGTCACTGGGGGTGTGGTGGGGGACATGAGTCGGGGCCTGCTGGCAGGTGCCCGTCACTGGGGGTGTGGTGGGGGACATGAGTCGGGGCCTGCTGGCAGGTGCCGTCACTGGGGGTGTGGTGGGGGACATGAGTCGGGGCCTGCTGGCAGGTGCCCATCACTGGGAGTGGGGGGACATGAGTCGGGGCCTGCTGGCAGGTGCCCGTCACTGGGGGTGGGGGACATGAGTTGGGGCCTGCTGGCAAGTGCCCGTCACTGGGGGTGGGGGATATGAGTCGGGGCCTGCTGGCAGGTGCCCGTCACTGGGGGTGGGGTGCGGGACATGAATCAGGGCCTGCTGGCAGGAACCCATCACTGGGGTTGGGGGACATGAGTCAGGGCCTGCTGGCAGGTGCCCTTCACTGGGGGTGGGGTGGGGGGACATGTGTCTGGGCTCCAAAGTGCATGGTGCCATTTGGCCTGCAGCGGGTCATGGGGACGGTGGATGGGCAGCCTGCGGGGCATGCACAGGGTGGATGGGATGCCTGCTGGACATGTGGAGGGTGCATGGGCTGCCTGCAGGGCATGGGGAGGGTGCATGGGCTGCCTGCGGTCATGGTCTGGGGTCATAGGCTGCCTGCGGGTCATGGTCTGTGGTCATGGACAGAAACTTGTGCAGTTCCCTTCGGGACCACTGCAAGAAGTTTAAGACTACAGGTGTTGGCAGTAAACCCAATTGGTAGCAGTCTGTACCACCCAGATTTACCTGGTAGCTGTGGCTGAGCAGTCAGACTTCGCTCAAGAAGAGTTAGACAGTATATAGAGTATACACATTAGGTACAAAAATACAGTAGCACAAGCAAACACTGACCAGAGCTTTGGTATAAAAGTAAATCATTATTTATTTAAAAACACACTTGTAAAAATACACTGGCACTAATATGTCAAGCAAGTTCAGACACAGTCATTAGAAATATATACACCTCCCTGATTAATTATTCGACAAGTCTTAGGAAAAGAACACCGCTTATTATCAAATACAGAGGTGAGCACTTAACCAAGATGGCACTCCAATAATTATTTAAAAATGGAGGGAAAAGGCAGAATTAGAAAAGCACACAATACCAACGCTTTTAAAAGAACCACAGCAAGTCAAGAAAGGCAGAGTCTACCGTAGAGAAAGAAAGTTCATAGGCCAGGCCCACTCTTGGAGAGAGCAAGGCGGAACGTGCCCAAGATCACACAGTTGAAGTACACTTTAAAAGTCTTTGCAGATAGTTCAAAAGGAGTTGGATCAGTTCAGAAAAGTTAGTTAGCAGGTCCCGGGTGACCCCAGGATAGAGAGTCAAGGATTTACGGGACACCTTGAACAGTCTGTTGCAAGGGAGACCAGGCGGGACACAGCACCTGAAATGGTGAGAAAGCTCCAGCGTGGGCAGTTGTTCCTGGCAGTGGTTGCAAGTCAGTGCTTCGTCCAGGGGAAGAGAAGATCTCGACATGGAGGAAAGCTGGAGGTCGTTGCACTGCCAGGGAAGAAACCAGCCGTGGAGTTTCTCGGTTAAAAGGTACTACCCTTTTATTTGCGGTAGTGGTGAAGCGTGGCTATCCGGCTGCCGGGGTGCTTGGCACGGGCGATTCGACCATGAGACGATCCAGGAAGGCGAAAAGAGGGTGAACTGGTTAACCCCACCAGTTCAAAGGAAGAAGACTCTCCAGGATGAAGATCTTCTCTGTCGTCGGGAAGTGGTGAGTTGGTTCAGCAGGGCTCCACCGGTGGTGTCGTTGTTGCAGGTCGGCTCAGCTTCTCCCTCTTCGGATTCTTTAGGTCCTGTGGCGACTTCTGAAGTTCCAGTCCCCAGAGTCCTGCTTTTATGCAGAAAACCCCCATTCACCAGTCCTAGCTGTCACTCAAACATGCTAAGTGGTGAGCCGGGTGGCACCATTGGGCCAATCACACAAGAGTGCGACTTGAGTTGCCGAGGCAATTCAGTCCAGGGTGCCTATTCCCCCCTCCCACACATCCTGTGGACCCAGACAGAGTGGCACCACTTTTGAAGGCTTGTGTGCAGAAGCCCGCCAAAAGTGGAACAAAGGGCTCAACTTGGGTTGGAGTTACAGAGGCGAACACAAACGCCATTTTAAAACCGAGTCCTGGCAAAAAGACCCAACCGGGGGATAAATATTAATTAAATAACCTGGCAGTATCTTTAACATTGCACCAAAAAAGTGGTGCGTTTAAAATGAATGGGAAAATCACATAGGAAATATTCTGGTGGAATATTTTGCGTGGTAACCACTGCCACCAGCCAGAAACTCGACGAGGGGGGACTGCAAAGTGCCCCATCGAAAAACAGACCCAGGGGCAATCTAATTACCCCTACCAGTACTTCCACAATATGATGGTTTGTACTGGTTCTGTTCACAATTTAAGACTAGTAAAGTCAATGGTGACTTTACATGCCCTGGGAGACAGTAGTCAGTACCAAGGTATGGAGTCTATGTTCGGGGGTCACTATGGCACCCATGTGTTACTGCACTGAGGGTGTTGTGTAACATACTTACCAAAAACACATGAAACCCTATGGAGTAAGAGACCTCATAGCCCATAAAACACATTACAAAGTCAAAGGACATTCTCAAATCATGTCTAAGAGTGGGAGAAAAAGAGTCTCACTCTTAGCAGGAGAAAAAAAATAAACCCCAAAAATCCAGCAAAGCTGTTGGGGGACTCACTAGATTTGGGAAATTAGCCTATACAGAGAATTCTCCCTAACATGGACTGCCTGCGGGGCCTGCGGGGGGTGTCGGGTGGTCCCCTGAGGTGGCCAAATTGCATGTATTACTCCCTGCGCACCCCCGGAATACGCGTACGCCTCTCGTGCCAGTACAATGACATAGAAAACTCCCCGCACACCCGCGGAATACGCGTACCTCACTCGCGCCACAACAATCGCATGTAAAACTGCACACACCCCCCTGGAATATGCGTACCCCGCTCGCGCCAGGACAATCGCATGCGAAACTGCACGCGCACCCCAGGAATACGCGTACCCCACTCGCGCCAGGACAATCGCGTGTGAAACTGCACGCGCACCCACGGAATACACGTAACCCTGCTCGCACCAGGCCAATCGCGTGTGAAACTGCATGCGCACCCCAGGAATATGCGTACCCCTCTTGCGCCAGCCCAATCGCCTGTAAAACTCCCCATGCACCCCCGGAATATGCGTACCCCGCTCGTGCCACGACAATCACGTGTGAAACTGCACACACACCCCGGAATACGCGTACCCCACTCGCGCCAAGACAATCGCATGTAAAACTCCCCGCGCATCCCCGGAATACTCCTACCCCGCTCGTGCCAGGACAATCGCGTGTGAAACTGCATGCGCACCTCCGGAATATGCGCACCCCGCTCGCGCCAGGACAATCTCATGTGAAACTGCATGCGCACCCCCAGAATACGTGTACCCTGCTCGTGCCAGGCCAATCACGTATGAAACTGCATGTGCACCCCCCGGAATACGCGTACCCCACTCGCGCCAGGCCAATCGCATGTGGAACAGCACGAGCACTACCAGAATACATGCAGGCAGCCCATCCACCCTTCCCATGCCTCGCAGGCAGCCCATCCTGCATGACCCGCAGGCAGCTCATGACCCCAGACCATGACCCGCAGGCAGCCCATCACCCCAGACCATGACCCGCAGGCAACCCATAACCCCAGACCATGACCCGCAGGCAGCCATCCACCCTCCCATTGCCCCGCCGGCTGCCCATCCACCCTCCCTTGTCTGGCTGAATCTTGTACCAGCTTCATCCCGAAAAAAAAGAGTACTAAAATCCTACCAAGAGATAGAAAACATAGCCAAAAATTATCCCAACAGCCAGGAAATGTTAAGAAGCAATTTAATTGACACATGCAACCCAAACAGAAGTACTGCTTTGGAAAACATGTGTCTGTACGACATTCCCCAAAACTACACCTACAAAAACAATGTCACACCAAATGAGACAACTGGCAAACATTCAATCTCACCAAACCCAGTCTAATTAATCACATAAAGTTATCATTTAAATATTCACAACATAGAGAACTGCATTACATGGCCCTACTCCAACTTTTTAAACCTTGGAGAAAAGAAAACACATTATTAGGTGTCTATATATGTGACTATGACTCAATTGAAGCTGAACTAAAAGCAAATGAAAGCAGTATAACAAATGACAATGGACCATGAATGCCAACAAAATGAAGAAATTAAAGCTCAACTAGACAAAGGCACTCCTGAGGGCAGTCAGGAAGCCAAGAACCACTTGGAGAACCACTGACTCTAAATGAAGCAGAAATAGCCATGACTGAGGTAGAAAATACCTTGTATCAATATAAACCATCTGAGGAAGACTTGTCAGTGATGGAATCACAGCTAAATGATGAACAACTCACCATTTATATAGACATGACTCAAGAAATTGAACATGGTTTTAAACATGAAACTAAAACCTGTAGCTGTACAAATTATAAACCTCTGCTCCTTTGTAAGTGTTGGAGCTGGTTCTGGTAAAACATTCTTAATCAAAATAATCAGCACATTTCTAAAAAACATAACAAACAACATACTTTCGGCTGCAGTAACAGCCCCACAGGTTTAGCTGCCTACAATTACAGGAGGTGTAATTTTAGACCAACCACTACTCCTCCCCGCAGAACGCCAAAACAAATTAGAATACTACAAATTATCAGCAGAAGCTTCTACTGAAGTACGCAGAATTCTAAAACAAATGAAAGTGCTCCTGATAGATGAAGTAAGCATGGTTTCTGACCTCATGTTGGCTTTAATTTATCTCAGAATGTAAAAAGTCATTAAAACCAACCAAGAACTGTTTGGAGGAAAACATGTTATTGTTTTCGGAGACCACCTACAGTTAACACCAGTAGAAGGCCAACCCATTTTCAAAACATTAGGACACAAGCAATGCGGCAATACCCTCGGCAGCATTGGAAATGTAAATCTCTGGCAACATTTTCACTACAGAGAACAGACTCAAAACATGTGTCAGTCTGCAGACCTCACATATATGCTAACATTTTAAAAAGCATTATAACTGGTTTGCTTACTAAAGATGCAAAATCCAATCCATCTTAAATAGACTTATCCATGAGTTATATGGACGAAACACATCTGCTCCTTCTGTCCTGGCACAATTACCTCATCAAAATCTTAAATGTATGTCCTTACTGACAACCCTTGCAAGCTGTAGTCAATTCAACGAGACAATGTTGAAAAAAGAAATGCAAACCATACTACATATCAGCTCCAAAGACAAACTAGAAGTGCACAGCATGATGCTTCCTATGTGTTAACAAGCAACAGCACGACTAAATACCTAAGAAAAATGTATCTCCAACACAGCCGGTTTGGAGAAAGTTTTGGGTTTGGGCCTCATCACGAGTTGGGCGGTAGCCCTTAAAAGCGGCGTAAAGAGTGAACTGCTGCATTTACTACTCCACCCAATCTTGAGTCTGGAATATTTACCCCCAGCACACAGCTGGGGGTAAAAGCACCAGATAAATTACCATTTTTAGCACAATTACCTTTGGTGGTATTGCTGCACAGTAATTGCACCGAAAATTCCCCATTGGGTCCAATGTACCCAACGGGGAATAAGGAGTAATGTTGAATGCCCAACCTATGATCTGCCGGATGGTTGGGTGCTACCCCAAATAAAGTTGGATACCGCCCAACTCGTGATGAGGCCCTTTGTGTCTAAACTGCAGAGTAATTCTAAAACGTAACCCTGACATAGAACAAGGTATAGTCAATGGAGCAATTGTTACAGTTGTTGGCTTCCAAACATATCCACATGACAACATTCAGTTTGTCAATGTCCACTTTGACAAACTTGCAGAAGTTAAATATATTGGCCAGACAATAGCACATTTCCTTCTTTTCAAAGACATGTACGTATGCATATGCAGAGAACAATTTTCTCTATCTCTTGCATATGCTGTCACTATTCACAAATCACAAGACCTGACCCTAGATCAAGCATTGATTGACATTGCCAGCACAGTCTTTAAAGAGGTATGAGTTACATAGCACTTTCACGTCTGCATACACTCAATAGTCTATTCCTAGTGAACTTTGATGAAAACAAAGTGAACGCTGACATTGCTTGCATCCTGGAATACAACATGTTATGGCCAGTATACACACCCCATCTAGATATATACCCTGTACCTCTAAAAAGAAATCTTCTAGAAGACAAGTAATATAAACAGAAGCTATAGCAGATCTCCCAATGATACCGCAAAACAAATAACCAACTCCTTCTGCATTAAACAATACATCCACAAGGCTGTCTAGTGGAAGTCATCTGCACATCCATCGTAAATGAAAGACACAAATGTCTCTTCTCCAGAAATATCTGCAGGCCCATCAAATGATCCACAAACATAACTCTCTGGTCCATTTAAATTCTGCAACACAACTAGAGTAAATGTTTATGCTAATGTGACAATGAATCTTCTCTTTCAATTGCCACCAACTGTTCACAACAGTTAGAATATGCCAACTGGTATGTAACTACTTCAAGCATTCCCTTAGTTACAACATACTTCAAAGAAACATACTATCACTGTTTTTTAATCCAGTACAGATTTTCTTTCCCAATGATTATTTAATGTCAAACCAACAGCAGTGTGTCATACACTAATGTTGTACCAAACATAGTACTTAGAATGTACTGTTTATGAGGATCTAAAAAAGAAAATGTATATGTAAAATTGTATACAACTACAGCTTTTGAACTGTCCTGCTTAAAAAATTGTACTATTTCTTTTCCACAGAAAATAAACGGGACATTACAGCTTCATAACGCTACAAAACTAAGTAACAACAGCAAGTATCGTCAAATACATATTCTATGAGCACTATCCTCAATTGTACTAAAATCATAAGTATCATATACAGTTCAATTACATAGTTCCTCCATATTACAAACACTTTGTACTCCCACTACATTACCTATAATTACTATACACATATTACTACTATGGCGATTCTGGCCATACTCCTATGACATTACCTATAATTACAATACGCATATACTACTATGGTGATTCTGTCCATACTCATACAAAATTACCTATAATTCCTATACACATATTACTACTGTGGTGGTTGTGCCCAGTGCACATATTCTTGGGGCCATGGCCTGTGGCCATATCGCCCAGAATCGTGCCACTGGCCTCAACCACCACAATATAATTAGCGATGTAATAAATACGTACCATACACTGCCAACTAATAAAACTCTCCCTGGCCCCTTCCAAACGAAATGATGTCCACGGAGACCGAAATTAACTGCAGACTCAGCAGCATTTCCAAACCCTTTTCACCTATAAAAAGAGCTCCGCATTACCTTCATTCCACTTCCCTACCATTTCTACACCCTCTTCCAACCATCAAATAACCCCAAATGTCTTTTACAAGCTGTCTGTCCACGGCGCTGTCCTGTCCGCGAACAGCCGCACTGTCCGTGGACAGCTGTGACACCTGCACAACCTTTTTCAACCTACATGAACAGCCCCATATCATCTTTCTTCCATTCCCCCACCCTTCCCAGCCCGTCTTTCCACCACCAAATGACTCAAAATGTTTTTTATAGACTTTTTCCCCAGCGTGCTGTCCATGGAGACCCGTGACTTTCTGCGGATCCAACATGGCGGGCGTTTCCAAAAATACACCTCATGCTCTTCACCATCCAATCAGCGGCCGTGTCCGATCTTCGCGGACCTCTCATCGGCCTCTGGGCCAATCGTAGGCCTGTCCGCAGACCGAACAGGGAGATGAGTCCCCAGACTGAACCCAGATATCACTAATTTTATTTACCTAGTTTTTGGTTGTTTTAAAAAAAACTACTGGATGGATTTCCACCAAATTTACAAAAGCACGCTTTCAGGACCAAGCCGCCACTCCTACCTCAAACTTGTTGAAAATCCATCCAACGGTTTGGGTTGTAGGTGTGAGCAACATTTTTTTTCCATTGCGTCTATGGGAAAAACACACATTTTGGGCCCCCCCCTAAAATTTTGCACCCCCTGCACAAGACCTCCCCAGACTTTGCAGGATCAATCTGATGGGCCACATACGTTTTTGCAAACTTTTGTGAGGATTCATCCAGGGGACCCGGAATTTATAAGCCACCAAAAAAGTGCTCTTCTTATGGGTTGAGCAACTAACCATAACTACAGAACCGCTACTGCAGGCCCTGTAATATATATTACATGGCCACGGTAGTGGACATGTAGTTATGGTTAAGTTGCTGTTTCCATAGGAAGAGCACTTTTTGGGTGGCTTATAACTTCACTCTCCCTGGACGGATCCTCACCAAACTTTGCAAAAAAAGTATTTGGGTCACTATGCATTTTTTTGCAAAGTTAGGTCAGGATTCGTCCAGGGGGGGCAAAGTTGTAGGGGGGGTCCCAAAACTTTTTTTTCCCATAGACATAATGGGAAAAAACTTTGCTCATGCCTACAGCCCAAACCGCTGGACGGATTTACACCAAATTAGCGGCAGGAGTGGCGGCTTGGTCCCGAAAGCGTGCTTTGCTTTATTTGGTGTAAATCCGTCCAGTAGTTTTAAAAAAAATGTAAGTGAAGAAAATTAGTGATATCTGTGTTCGCTTCGCGGACACACTTCCCTGTTCGCTCCGCGGACAGGACGGTGATTGGGCAAGCAACTTGCGTGATGTCCGCAGACATCTGACATGCTCTCTCATTGGATGCGCGAAAGCGTGCAGTGCGTCTGGCTTCAGAGACGCCCGCCATCTTTGTTCCTCGCATGAGAGGCTTTGTATCCCGCCTGCACAGTGAGTCCCCCACCCCCGCTCATGCCCGTGTCTGTCTCCTGTTCCTCCCACCCCCGCTCCTGTCCGTGTGTCTTTCTCCCTCCCGCCCACCACCGGCTCATGTCCGTGTGTCTTTCTCCCTCCCGCCCACCGCCGGCTCATGTCCGTGTGTCTTTCTCCCTCCCGCCCAACGCCGGCTCATGTCCGTGTGTCTTTCTCCCTCCCGCCCACCCCCGCTCATGTCCGTGTGTCTTTCTCCCTCCCGCCCACCGCCGGCTCATGTCCGTGTGTCTTTCTCCCTCCTGCCCAACGCCGGCTCATGTCCGTGTGTCTTTCTCCCTCCCGCCCACCCCCCGCTCATGTCCGTGTGTCTTTCTCCCTCCCGCCCACCCCCCGCTCATACCCCGCTCGTGCCCCACTCGTCTCTCCCAACCGCCCACCCACCGCTCTTGCCCCATGTGTCTCTCCCACCCCCGTGTGTCTCTCCCACCCCCGCTCATGTCCGTGTGTCTCTCCCCAACCCCGCTCATGTCCGTGTGTCTCTCCCCACCCGCCGCCCACCCCCCGCTCATGCCCCGTGTGTCTCTCCCCCTCCCGCCCACCCCCGCTCTTGTCCGTGTGTCTCTCCCCACCTGCTGCCCACCCCCCACTCATGTCCCGTGCGTCTCTCTCCCTCCCCCCCACCCCCGCTCATGTCCGTGTGTCTCTCCCCACCCGCCGCCCACCCCCCACTCATGTCCTGTGTGTCTCTCTCCCTCCCCCCCACCCCCGCTCATGCCCCATGTGCCTCTCCCCCTCCCGCCCACCCCCCGCTCATGCCCCATGTGTCTCTCTCTCCTTCCCCCACCCCCCACTCATGCCCCGTGTGTCTCTCTCCCTCCCCCCACCCATGCCCCGTGTGTCTCTCCCCCTCCCTTCCACCCCCCGCTCATGCCCCGTGTGTCTCTCTCCCTCCCCCCACCCATGCCCCATGTGTCTCTCCCCCTACCGCCCACCCCCCGCTCATGCTCCGTGTGTCTCTCTCCCTCCCCCCCACCCATGCCCCGTGTGTCTCTCCCCCTCCCGCCCACCCCCCGCTCATGCCCCGTGTGCCTCTCCCCCTCCCGCCCTCCCCCCGCTCATGCCCCATGTGTCTCTCTCTCCTTCCCCCCACCCCCCACTCATGCCCTGTGTGTCTCTCTCCTTCCCCTCCACCCATGCCTCGTGTGTCTCTCCCCTTCTCCCACCCCCGCTCATGCCCCGTGTGTCTGTCTCCCTCCCTCCCACCCCCGCTCTTGCCCCTTGTGTCTGTCTCCCACCCCCCCACCCCCGCTCTTGCCCCGTGTGTCTTTCTCCCTACCCCCTACCCCCGCTCTTGCCCCGTGTGTCTTTCCCCCTCCCGCCCACCCCCGCTCTTGCCCCGTGTGTCTTTCCCCCTCCCGCCCACCCCCGCTCTTGCCCCGTGTGTCTTTCCCCCTCACGCCCACCCCCGCTCTTGCCCCGTGTGTCTTTCCCCCTCCCGCCCACCCCCGCTCTTGCCCCGTGTGTCTTTCCCCCTCCCGCCCACCCCCGCTCTTGCCCTGTGTGTCTTTCCCCCTCCCGCCCACCCCCGCTCTTGCCCCGTGTGTCTTTCCCCCTCCCGCCCACCCCGCTCTTGCCCCGTGTGTCTTTCCCCCTCCCACCCACCCCCGCTCTTGCCCCGTGTGTCTTTCCCCCTCCCGCCCACCACCGCTCTAGCCCCGTGTGTCTTTACCCCTCCCGCCCACCCCCGCTCTTGCCCCGTGTGTCTTTCCCCCTCCCGCCCACCCCTGCTATTGCCCCGTGTGTCTTTCCTCGTCCCGCCCACCCCCGCTCTTGCCCCGTGTGTCTTTCCCCATCCCGCCCACCCCCGCTCTTGCCCCGTGTGTCTTTCCCCCTCCCGCCTACCCTCGCTCTTGGCCCGTGTGTCTTTCCCCCTCCCGCCCACCCCTGCTCTTGGCCCGTGTCTCTTTCCCCCTCCCGCCCACCCCCGCTCTTGGCCCGTGTCTTTTTCCCCCTCCCGCCCACCCCCGATCTTGGCCCGTGTCTCTTTCCCCCTCCTGCCCACCCCCGCTCTTGCCCGGTGTCTCTTTCCCCCTCCCGCCCACCCCCGCTCTTGCCCCGTGTCTTTCTCCCTCCCACCCACCCCCGCTCATGCCCCTTGTGTCTCTCCCCCTCCCGCCCACCCCCACTTTTGCCCCGTGTCTCTTTCCCCCTCCCGCCCACCCCCGCTCTTGCCCCGTGTCTCTTTCCCCCTGCCACCCACCCCCGCTCTTGCCCCGTGTCTTTCTCCCTCCTGCCCACCCCCGCTCTTGCCCCGTGTGTTTCTCCCTCCCGCCCAGCCCACTCTTGCCCCGTGTCTATCTCCCTCCCACCCACCCCCGCTCATGCCCCTTGTGTCTCTCCCCCTCCCGCCCCCGATCATGCCCCGTGTGTCTCTCTCCCTCCCGCCCACCCCCCCGCTCATGCCCCGTGTGTCTTTCCCCGTCCCGCCCACCCTGCTCTAGCCCCGTGTGTCTTTCCCCTCCCGCCCACCCCCGCTCTTGCCCCGTGTGTCTTTCTCCCTCCCGCCCACCCCTGCTATTGCCCCGTGTGTCTTTCCTCGTCCCGCCCACCCCCGCTCTTGCCCCGTGTGTCTTTCCCCATCCCGCCCACCCCCGCTCTTGCCCCGTGTGTCTTTCCCCCTCCCGCCCACCCTTGCTCTTGGCCCGTGTGTCTTTCCCCCTCCCGCCCACCCCTGCTCTTGGCCTGTGTCTCTTTCCCCCTCCCGCCCACCCCCGCTCTTGGCCCGTGTCTCTTTCCCCCTCCCGCCCACCCCCGATCTTGGCCCGTGTCTCTTTCCCCCTCCCGCCCACCCCCGCTCTTGCCCCGTGTCTCTTTCCCCCTCCCGCCCACCCCCGCTCTTGCCCCGTGTCTTTCTCCCTCCCACCCACCCCCGCTCATGCCCCTTGTGTCTCTCCCCCTCCCGCCTACCCCCACTCTTGCCCTGTGTCTCTTTCCCCCTCCCGCCCACCCCCGCTCTTGCCCCGTGTCTTTCTCCCTCCTGCCCACCCCCGCTCTTGCCCCGTGTGTTTCTCCCTCCCGCCCACCCCCGCTCTTGCCCCGTGTCTTTCTCCCTCCCGCCCACCCCCGCTCATGCCCCTTGTGTCTCTCCCCCTCCCGCCCACCCCCGATCTTGCCCCGTGTGTCTCTCTCCCTCTCCCCAGCCCCTGCTCATGCCGCGTGCGTCTCTCTCCCTCCCCCCACCCCCCGCTCATGCCCTGTGTGTCTCTCTCCCCTTACCCCCACCCCCCGCTCATGCCCCGTGTGTCTCTCTCCCTCCCCCACCCCCGCTCATGCCCCATGTGTCTCTCTCCCTCCCGCCCACCCCCCGCACATGCCCCGTGTGTCTCTCTTCCTCCCGCCCACCCCCCACTCATGCCCCATGTCTGTCTTCTGTTCCCCCCGCTCATGCCCCGTGTCTGTCTCCTGTTCCCCCCACCCGCTCATGCCCCGTGTCTGTCTCCTGTTCCCCCCACACGATCATGCCCTGTGTCTCTCTCTTGCTGCCCCCACCCCCACGCTCATGCCCCGTGTTTGTCTCCTGTTCTCCCCACCCCCTGCTCATGCCCCGTGTCTTTTTCCTGTTCCTCCCACCCCCCGCTCATGCCCCGTGTCTGTCTCCTGTTGCTCCCACCGCCCCGCTCATGCCGCGTGTCTGTTCTCCCCACCCCCCGCTCATGCCCGTGTCTGTTGTTCCCCCCACCCCCCGCTCATGCCCCGTGTCTGTCTCCTGTTCCCCCCACCCCTCGCTCATGCCCCGTGTCTGTCTCCTGTTCCCCCCACCACCGCTCATGTCCCGTGTCTCTCCTGTTGCCCCCCGCTCATGCCCCGTGTCTCTCCTGTTGCCCCCCACCCCCCGCTCATGCCCCATGTCTGTCTCCTGTTGCACCCCACCCCCGCTCATGCCCTGTGTCTGTCTCCTGTTGCCCCTCACCCCCCGCTCATGCCCCGTGTCTGTCTCCTGTTGCCCCCCACCCCCCGCTCATGCCCCGTGTCTGTCTCCTGTTGCCCTCCACCCCCCGCTCATGCCCCGTGTCTGTCTCTGTTGTTCCCCCCACCCCCCGCTCATGCCCCGTGTCTGTCTCCTGTTCCCCCCACCCCTCGCTCATGCCCCGTGTCTCTCTCCTGTTGCCCCCCACTCCCCGCTCATGCCCCATATCTGTCTCCTGTACCCCCCACCGCCCGCTCATGCCCCGTGTCTGTCTCCTGTTGCCCCCCCGCTCATGCCCCGTGTCTGTCTCCTGTTCCCACCACCCGTCCATGTCCTGTGTCTCTCTCCTGTTGCCCCCCACCCCCCGCTCATGCCCCGTGTCTGTCTCCTGTTGCCCCCCACCCCCCTCTCATGCCCCGTGTCTGTCTCCTGTTCTCCCCACCCCCCGCTCATGCTCCGTGTCTGTCTCCTGTTCCCCCCCACCCCGTGCTCATGCCCCGTGTCTGTCTCCTGTTGCCCCCACCCCCCGCTCCTGCCCTGTGTCTCTCTCCTGTTGCCCCCCACCCCCCGCTCATGCCCCGTGTCTGTCTCTTTTGTTCCCCCCACCCCCCGCTCATGCCCTGTGTCTGTCTCCTGTTCCCCCCACCCCCCGCTCATGCCCCGTGTCTCTCTCCTGTTGCCCCCCACCCCCTGCTCATGTCCTGTGTCTGTCTCCTGTACCCCCCACCCCCCGCTCATGCTCGTGTCTGTCTTCTGTACCCCCCACCCCCCCGCTCATGCCCCATGTCTGTCTCCTGTTGCCCCCCCTGCTCATGCCCTGTGTCTGTCTCCTGTTCCCCCCACCCGCTCATGTCCCGTGTTGCTCTCCTGTTGCCCCCCACCCCCCGCTCATGCCCCGTGTCTGTCTCCTGTACCCCCCCACCCCTGCTCATGCCCTGTGTCTCTCTCCTGTTGCCCCCCACCCCCTGCTCATGCCCCGTGTGTCTCCTGTACCCCCCACCCCCCGCTCATGCCCCATGTCTCTCTCCTGTTGCCCCCCACTACCCCGCTCATGCCCCGTGTCTGTCTTCTGTACCCCCCACCCCCGCTCATGCCCCATGTCTGTCTCCTGTTCCCCCCACCCCCCGCTCATGCCCCGTGTGTCTCTCTCCCTCCTGCCCACTCCCCGCTCCTGCCCCGTGTGTCTCTCTCCCTCCCGCCCACCCCCCGCTCATGCCCCGTATGTCTCTCTCCCTCCCGCCCACCCCCCGCTCATGCTCCGTGTGTCTCTCTACCTCCCGCCCACCCCCGCTCATGCCCCGTGTGTCTCTCTCCCTCCCGCCCACCCCCGCTCATGCCCCGTGTGTCTCTCTCCCTCCCACCCACCCCGCCCATCCCCCGTGTGTCTCTCTCCCTCCCCCCACCCCCGCTCATGCCCCGTGTGTCTCTCTCCCCTTCCCCCACCCCCCGCTCATGCCCCATGTCTGTCTTCTGTTCCCCCGCTCATGCCCCGTGTCTGTCTCCTGTTCTCTCCACACCCCGCTCATGCCCCATGTCTGTGTCCTGTTCCCCACACCCCCCGCTCATGCCCCGTGTCTGTCTCCTGTTCCCCCACACGCTCATGCCCCGTGTCTGTCTTCTGTTCCCCCCGCTCATGCCCCGTGTTTGTCTCCTGTTCTCCCCACCCCCTGCTCATGCCCTGTGTCTTTTTCCTGTTCCTCCCACCCCCGCTCATGCCCCGTGTCTGTCTACTGATGCCCCCCACCGCCCCGCTCATGCCCCGTGTCTGTTCTCCCCACCCCCCGCTCATGCCCGTGTCTGTTGTTCCCCCCACCCCCCGCTCATGCCCCGTGTCTGTCTCCTGTTCCCCCACCCCTCGCTCATGCCCCGTGTCTGTCTCCTGTTCCCCCCACCCCCTGCTCATGCCCCGTGTCTGTCTCCTGTTGCCCCTCATCCCCCGTTCATGCCCCGTGTCTCTCCTGTTGCCCCCCACCCCCCGCTCATGCCCCGTGTCTGTCTCTTTTGTTCCCCCCACCCCCCGCTCATGCCCTGTGTCTGTCTCCTGTTCCCCCCACCCCCCGCTCATGCCCCGTGTCTCTCTCCTGTTGCTCCCCACCCCCTGCTCATGTCCTGTGTCTGTCTCCTGTACCCCCCACCCCCCGCTCATGCTCGTGTCTGTCTCCTGTACCCCCCCGCTCATGCCCCATGTCTGTCTCCTGTTGCCCCCCCTGCTCATGCCCTGTGTCTGTCTCCTGTTCCTCCCACCCGCTCATGTCCCGTGTTGCTCTCATGTTGCCCCCCACCCCCCGCTCATGCCCCGTGTCTGTCTCCTGTTGCCCCCCCCCCTGCTCATGCCCCGTGTGTCTCCTGTACCCCCCACCCCCCGCTCATGCCCCATGTCTCTCTCCTGTTGCCCCCCACTACCCCGCTCATGCCCCGTGTCTGTCTTCTGTACCCCCCACCCCCCGCTCATGCCCCGTGTCTGTCTCCTGTTCCCCCCACCCCCCGCTCATGCCCCATGTCTGTCTCCTCTTGCTCCCACCCATGCCCCATGTCTGTCTCCTGTACCCCCCCACTCCGCGCTCATGCCCATGTCTCTCTCCTGTTGCCCCCCACACCCCCGCTCATGCCCCGTGTCTGTCTCCTGTTGCCCCCACCCCCTCGCTCATGCCCCATGTCTGTCTCCTGTTCTCCCCACCCCCCGCTCATGCCCCGTGTCTGTCTCCTGTTCCTCCCACCCCCGCTCATGCCCTGTGTCTGTCTCCTGTTGCCCCCCCACCCCCCGCTCATGCCCCGTGTCTGTCTCCTGTTCTCCCCACCCCCTGCTAATGCCCCGTGTCTGTCTCCTGTTCCCCCCACCCCCTGCTCATGCCCCGTGTCTGTCTCCTGTTGCCCCTCACCCCCCGTTCATGCCCCGTGTCTCTCCTGTTGCCCCCCACCCCCCGCTCATGCCCCGTGTCTGTCTCTTTTGTTCCCCCCACCCCCCGCTCATGCCCTGTGTCTGTCTCCTGTTCCCCCCACCCCCCGCTCATGCCCCGTGTCTCTCTCCTGTTGCCCCCCCTGCTCATGCCCTGTGTCTGTCTCCTGTTCCCCCCACCCGCTCATGTCCCGTGTTGCTCTCATGTTGCCCCCCACCCCCCGCTCATGCCCCGTGTCTGTCTCCTGTTGCCCCCCACCCCCTGCTCATGCCCCGTGTGTCTCCTGTACCCCCCACCCCCCGCTCATGCCCCATGTCTCTCTCCTGTTGCCCCCCACTACCCCGCTCATGCCCCGTGTCTGTCTTCTGTACCCCCCACCCCCCGCTCATGCCCCGTGTCTGTCTCCTGTTCCCCCCCACCCCCCGCTCATGCCCCATGTCTGTCTCCTCTTGCTCCCACCCATGCCCCATGTCTGTCTCCTGTACCCCCCCACTCCGCGCTCATGCCCATGTCTCTCTCCTGTTGCCCCCCACACCCCCGCTCATGCCCCGTGTCTGTCTCCTGTTGCCCCCACCCCCTCGCTCATGCCCCATGTCTGTCTCCTGTTCTCCCCACCCCCCGCTCATGCCCCGTGTCTGTCCCTTGTTCCTCCCACCCCCGCTCATGCCCTGTGTCTGTCTCCTGTTGCCCCCCACCCCCCGCTCATGCCCCGTGTCTGTCTCCTGTTCTCCCCACCCCCCGCTCATGCTCTGTGTCTGTCTCCTGTTCCCCCCACCACCCGCTCATGCCCTGTGTCTGTCTCCTGTTGCCCCCCACCCCCGCTCATGCCCCGTGTCTGTCTCCTGTTGCCCCCCACCCCCTGCTCATGCCCGTGTCTGTCTCCTGTTGCCCCCTACCCCCTGCTCATGCCCTGTGTCTGTCTCCTGTTGCCCCCCACCCCCTGCTCATGCCCCGTGTCTGTCGCTGTTGTTCCCCCACCCCTGCTCATGCCCCGTGTCTGTAACCTGTTCCCCCCACCCCCCGCTCATGCCCCGTGTCTCTCTCCTGTTGACGCCCACCCCCTGCTCATCATGCCCCGTGTCTGTCTCCTGTACCCCCCCACCCCCGCTCATGCCCCGTGTCTGTCTCCTGTTGCCCCCCCACTCATGCCCCATGTCTGTCTCCTGTTCCCCCCACCCACTCATGTCCCGTGTCTCTCTCCTGTTGCCCCCCACCCCCCGCTCATGCCCCGTGTCTGTCTCCTGTACCCCCCACCCCAGGCTCATGCCCCGTGTCTCTTTCCTGTTGCCCCCGACTCCCCCGTTCATGCCCCGTGTCTGTCTTCTGTTCCCCCCACCCCCCGCTCATGCCCCGTGTCTGTCTCCTGTTGCCCCCACCCATGCCCTGTGTCTGTCTCCTGCATTCCCCCACTCCACGCTCATGCCCTGTGTCTCTCTCCTGTTGCCCCCCACACCCCCCGCTCATGCCCCGTGTCTGTCTCCTGTTGCCCCCACCCCCCGCTCATTCTCCGTGTCTGTCTCCTGTTCCCCCATCCCCCGCTCATGCCCCGTGTCTGTCTCCTGTTCCGCCCCATCCCCCGCTCATGCCCCGTGTCTGTCTCCTGTTCTCCCCACCCCCCCGCTCATGCCCCGTGTCTGTCTCCTGTTCTCCCCACCCCCCGCTCATGCCCCGTGTCTCTCTCCTGTTGGCCCCACCCCCTGCTCATGCCCCGTGTCTGTCTCCTGTTGCCCCCCACACCCTGCTCATGCCCCGTGTCTCCCTCATGTTCCCCCCACCCCCCGCTCATGCCCCGTGTTTCCCTCGTGTTACCCCCGCTCATGCTCCGTGTCTCCCTCGTGTTCCCCCCACCCCCTGCTCATGCCCCTTGTCTCTCTCCTTTCCTCCCCACCCCCGCTCATGTCCCGTATGTGCCCTGTACCCCCCCGCTCATGCCCTGTGTCTCCCTCGTGTTCCTCCCCACCCCCTGCTCATACCCCGTGTCTCCCTCATGTTCCTCCCACCCGCTGCTCATGCCCCGTGTCTCTCTCGTGTTCCCCCCACCACCGCTCATGCCCTGTGTTTCCTTCCTTTTCCCCCCCACCCCCTGCTCATACCCCGTTTGTACCCTGTTCCCTCTCACCCCCCGCTCATTTTCATGTGTCTCCCCTGTGCCCCCCAACCCCACTCATGTGCCGTTGTGTTCTTTATACACCCGCCTTCCCTTTCCATGGTGGCCATCTTGGTAAAAGATTTTCCTTCCTACACCGAGACGCCGCAGGCGTCCCGGGGTAGGAAGGAAAATCTTTTTGTTTTTTTTATCACCCGGCATTCCCACTTTGAGGACATAAGATGTTAGTGGTCTTCATCTATTGAAAAGGATGTTATGGTCACGTTGTACTAATAAAAAGCTTTAAAATTTAGTAAAAAAAAAATGTTACAGGGACGTTATGGTTAAGTTGCACTAATAAAAACCTATGAAATTCAATGAAAAAACTTTGTTAAAGGGACGTTATGGTTAAGTTGCACTACTAAAAACCTATGAAATTCAGTGAAAAGACTTTGTTAAAGGGACGTTATGGTAAAGTTGCGCTACTAAAAACCTATGAAATTCAGTGAAAAAACGTTGTCAAAGGAACGTTATGGTTCCAAGTAAAACCGAAAAACCCTTGAAATTCGCCAGTTATGGTAAGCTAAGCAACCATAACTGGCGCCACCACCGTGCACTGCTAAGACTAACACCCAGGACATCAAAGATGACATCACAAATGTCATTGATGACATGATGACATCACATGTCTGGCTCACTCTTTTTTCTTTTGCTGACATATCTAGGCCACATGGTTTTCTTCAGTAACAGTCAGAAACTAAACATTTTATTTTATTTGTAGACGTATCCTTCAAGTAGGTTCTTACAATAATTCTGTTAGAGTCCAGTCACATCATATGAAACATATACATATGGGAAAACACAAGCTTGAAAGACAGCAATCCTTTTTGTGCATAAAGATAATCAATAGACTTATGAGCACTTTCTGATAGTTCTGTTGTTGTTTTTATGGCTGTACTTTCCCTGTGGGTCCAATCACATCAAGTGATACATATACATTGGGTGAATAGCAGCTTTGAAACAGAGCAATCATTTATTTGCATGAAAATAATCAGTAAGTTATGAATTGTTTCTGCTACTACTTGTGCTTTTTTGCTAACTTCACTTTCCCTGTATATACCCATATTGGTATGTGTTCTTGTGTCTTTGTGTTTTGTCTATAGTAATGTTTTATTAGCTACGTATTACATATTTCACAGTACACAAAAATCTATTAAGAAAACAATTATCATTTCATTATTCAACGTATTAACATTACGAATATTATACCTTCATCTTGTACACTGCACACCATGTTATGTTTCTGTATCAGTAGCTTAGTATACTAGATAGAACCCCATAATAGAATGCTATTTATATCAATGCATCGTTCAATGCACTAATTAGGGTATGATATTTATTGCAATGATCCTTGACACTTGTTTCGCAACATTATAATAAGAATCCCTTGTACACATATTTCATGAAAAGTACATACACATGTGATGTCATCAGTGATGTCATCAATGACATTTGTGATGTCATCTTTGATGTCCTGGGTGTTAGTCTTAGCAGTGCACGGTGGTGGCCCGAGTTATGGTTGCTTAGCTTACCATAACTGGCGAATTTCAAGGGTTTTTCGGTTTTACTTGGAATCATAACTTTCCTTTGACAAAGTTTTTTCACTGAATTTCATAGGTTTTAGTAGCGCAACTTTACCATAACGTCCCTTTAACAAAGTTTTTTCACTGAATTTCATAGGATTTTAGTAGCGCAACTTAACCATAACGTCCCTTTAACAACGTTTTTTCATTGAATATATATATATATTACATGGCCACGGTAGTGGACATGTAGTTATGGTTAAGTTGCTGTTTCCATAGGAAGAGCACTTTTTGGGTGGCTTATAACTTCACTCTCCCTGGACGGATCCTCACCAAACTTTGCAAAAAAAAGTATTTGGGTCACTCTGAATTCTTTTGCAAAGTTTGGTGAGGATTCATCCAGGGGGGCAAAGTTATAGGGGGGGTCCCAAAACGTATTTTTTTCCCATAGACATAATGGGGAAAATTTTTTGCTCACGCCTACAGCCCAAACCGCTGGATGGATTTACACCAAATTAGCTGCAGGAGCGGTGGCTTGGTCCCGAAAGCGTGCTTTGCTTTATTTGGTGTAAACCCGTCCAGTAGTTTTTAAAAAAATGACAAAAATGTAACTGAAAAAATTAGTGATATCTGTGTTCGCTTCGCGGACACACTTCCCTGTTCGCTCCGCGGACAGGACGGTGATTGGGCAAGCAGCTTGCGTGATGTCCGCGGACATCTGACGTGCTCTCTCATTGGATGCGTGAAAGCGTGCAGTGCATCTGGCTTCAGAGACGCCCACCATCTTTGTTCCTCGCATGAGAGGCTTTGTATCCCGCCTGCACAGTAAGTCCCCACCCCCGCTCATGCCCGTGTCTGTCTCCTGTTCCTCCCACCCCCGCTCATGTCCGTGTGTCTTTCTCCCTCCCACCCACCGCGGGCTCATGTCCGTGTGTCTTTCTCCTCCCGCCAACCCCCGCTCATGTCCGCGTGTCTTTCTCCCTCCCGCCCAACCCCGCTCATGCCCCGCTCGTCTCCCCCAACCGCCCACCCCCCGCTCTTGCCCCGTGTGTCTCTCCCACCCCCGTGTGTCTTTACCACCCGCTGCTCATGTCTGTGTGTTTCTCCCGACCCGCCGCCCGCTCATGTCTGTGTGTCTCTCCCCACCCACCGCCCACCCCCCGCTCATGTCCGTGTGTCTCTCCCCACCCGCCGCCCACCCCCCGCTCATGTCTGTATGTCTCTCACCACCTGCCGCCCACCCCCCGCTAATGTCCGTGTGTCTCTCCCCACCCCCGCTCATGTCCGTGTGTCTCTCCCACCCGCCGCCCACCCCCGCTCATGCCCCGTGTGTGTCTCCCCCTCCCACCCACCCCCGCTCATGTCCGTGTGTCTCTCCCCACCCGTCGCCCACCCCGCGCTCATGCCCCGCGTGTTTCTCCCCTCCCGCCCACCCCCGCTCATGCCCCGTGTGTCTCTCACCCTCCCACCCACCCCCGCTCATGCCCCAAGTGTCTCTCTCTCCTTCCTCCCACCCCCCACTCATGCCCCGTGTGTCTCTCTACCTCCACCCCACCATGCCCCGTGTGTCTCTCCCCTCCCGCCCACCCGCCGCTCATGCCCCGTGTGTCTCTCCCCTCCCGCCCACCCCCCGCTCAAGCCCCGTGTGTCTCTCCCCCCCGCCCACCCCCTGCTCATGCCCCGTGTGTCTCTCCCCCGACCGCCCACCCCCCGCTCAAGCCCCGTGTGTCTCTCCCCCTCCCGCCCACCCCCCGCTCATGCCCTGTGTGTCTCTCCCCCTCCAGCTCCACCCCCCGCTCATGCCCCGCGTGTCTCTCCCCTTCCCCACCCCCCGCTCTTGCCCCGTGTGTCTTTCCCCCTCCGCCCACCCCTGCTCTTGCCCCGTGTGTCTTTCCCCTCCCGCCCACCCCCGCTCTTGCCCGTGTGTGTTTCCCCCTCCCGCCCACCCCTGCTCTTGCCCCGTGTGTCTTTCCCCCTCCCGCACACCCCCGCTCTTGCCCTGTGTGTCTCTCCCCCTCCCGCCCACCCCCGATCTTGGTCCGTGTGTCTTTCCCCCTCCCGCCCACCCCGCTCTTGCCCGTTGTCTCTTTCCCCCTCCTGCCCACCCCCGCTCTTGCCCTATGTCTCTTTCTCCCTCCCGCCCACCCCCGCTCTTGCCCCGTGTCTCTTTCCCCCTCCCGCCCACCCCCGATCTTGGCCCGTGTCTCTTTCCCCCTCCCGCCCACCCCCGCTCTTGCCCCGTGTCTCTTTCCCCCTCCCGCCCACCCCGCTCTTGCCCCGTGTCTCTTTCCCCTCCCACCCACCCCCGCTCTTGCCCCGTGTCTCTTTCCCCCTCCCGCCCACCCCTGCTCTTGCCCCGTGTCTCTTTCCCCCTCCCGCCCACCCGCGCTCTTGCCCCGTGTCTCTTTCTCCCTCCCACCCACCCCCGCTCTTGCCCCGTGTCTTTCACCCTCCCGCCCACCCCCGCTCTGCCCCGTGTCTCTTTCCCCCTCCCGCCCACCCCGCTCTTGCCCCGTGTCTCTTTCCCCCTCCCACCCACCCCCGCTCTTGCCCCGTGTCTCTTTCCCCCTCCCGCCCACCCCTGCTCTTGCCCCGTGTCTCTTTCCCCTCCCGCCCACCCGCGCTCTTGCCCGTGTCTCTTCTCCCTCCCACCCACCCCCGCTCTTGCCCCATGTCTTTCACCCTCCCACCCACCCCCGCTCTTGCCCCGTGTCTCTTTCCCCCTCCCGCCCACCCCCGCTCTTGCCCCGCGTGTCTATCACCCTCCCGTCCACCCCCGCTCTTGCCCCACGTGTCTATCAGCCTCCCGCCCACCCCTGCGTCTAATTCCCCCTGCCGCCTGCCCCCGCTCTTGCCCCGTGTCTTTCCCCCTGCCGCCCACCCCCACTCTTGCCCCGTGTCTTTCCCCCTCCCTCCCACGCTCTTGCCCCGTGTCTTTCTCCCGCCCGCCCACCCCCGCTCTTGCCCCGTGTCCTTTCGACCTCCCGCCACCCCGCTCTTGCCCTGTGTCTTTCTCCTCCCGCCCCGCTCATGCCCCGTGTGTTTCACCCTCCCGCCCACCCTCCGCTCTTGCCCCGTGTCTCTTTCCCCCTGCCGCCCACCCCCGCTCTTGCCCCGTGTCTTTCTCCCTCCTGCCCACCCCCGCTCTTGCCCCGTGTGTTTCTCCCCCGCCCGCCCACCCCGCTCTTGCCCGTGTCTATCTCACTCCCACCCACCCCCGCTCATGCCCCTTGTGTCTCTCCCCCTCCCGCCCACCCCGATCATGCCCCGTGTGTCTCTCTCCCTCCCCTCCACCCATGCCCCGTGTGTCTCTCCCCCTCCCGCCCACCCCCGCTCATGCCCCATGTGTCTCTCCCCCTCCCGCCCACCCCCCGCTCATGCCCCGTGTGTCTCTCCCCCAAACCGCCCACCCCCCCGCTCATGCCTCGTGTGTCTCTCCCCTTCCCCCACCCCCACTCATGCCCCGTGTGTCTGTCTCCCTCCCCCCCACCCCCGCTCTTGCCCGTGTGTCTTTCTCCCTACCCCCTACCCCCGCTCTTGCCCCGTGTGTCTTTCCCCCTCCCGCCCACCCCCGCTCTTGCCCCATGTCTCTTTCTCCCTCCCGCCCACCCCCGCTCTTGCCCCGTGTGTCTTTCCCCCTCCAGCCCACCCCCGCTCTTGCCCCGTGTGTCTTTCCCCCTCCCGCCCACCCCCGCTCTTGCCCTGTGTGTCTTTCCCCCTCCCGCCCACCCCCGCTCTTGCCCCATGTGTCTTTCCATGTCCCGCCCACCCCGCTCTAGCCCCGTGTGTCTTTCCCCCTCCCGCCCACCCCCGCTCTTGCCCCGTGTGTCTTTCCCCTCCCGCCCACCCCTGCTATTGCCCCGTGTGTCTTTCCTCGTCCCGCCCACCCCCGCTCTTGCCCCGTGTGTCTTTCCCCATCCCGCCCACCCCCGCTCTTGCCCCGTGTGTCTTTCCCCCCTCCCGCCCACCCTTGCTCTTGGCCCGTGTGTCTTTTCCCCTCCCGCCCACCGCTGCTCTTGGGCCGTGTCTCTTTCCCCCTCCCGCCCACCCCCGCTCTTGGCCCGTGTCTCGTTCCCCCTCCCGCCCACCCCCGATCTTGGCCCGTGTCTCTTTCCCCCTCCCGCCCACCCCCGCTCTTGCCCCGTGTCTCTTTCCCCCTCCCGCCCACCCCCGCTCTTGCCCCGTGTCTTTCTCCCTCCCACCCACCCCCGCTCATGCCCCTTGTGTCTCTCCCCCTCCCGCCCACCCCCACTCTTGCCCCGTGTCTCTTTCCCCCTCCCGCCCACCCCCGCTCTTGCCCCGTGTCTCTTTCCCCCTGCCGCCCACCCCCGCTCTTGCCCCGTGTCTTTCTCCCTCCTGCCCACCCCCGCTCTTGCCCCGTGTGTTTCTACCTCCCGCCCACCCCCGCGCTTGCCCAGTGTCTTTCTAGCTCCCGCCCACGCCCGCTCATGCCCCTTGTGTCTCTCCCCCTCCCGCCCACCCCCGATCTTGCCCCGTGTGTCTCTCTCCCTATGCCCCACCCCCCGCTCATGCCGCGTGCGTCTCTCTCCCTCCCCCCACCCTCCGCTCATGCCCTGTGTGTCTCTCTCCCCTTACCCCCACCCCCCGCTCATGCCCCGTGTGTCTCTCTCCCTCCCCCACCCCCGCTCATGCCCCATGTGTCTCTCTCCCTCCCGCCCACCCCCCGCACATGCCCCGTGTGTCTCTCTTCCTCCCGCCCACCCCCCACTCATGCCCCGTGTGTCACCCCCCGCTCATGCCCCATGTCTGTCTTCTGTTCCCCCCGCTCATGCCCCGTGTCTGTCTCCTGTTCCCCCCACCCGCTCATGCCCCGTGTCTGTCTCCTGTTCCCCCCACACGCTCATGCCCTGTGTCTCTCTCTTGTTGCCCCCCACCCCCACGCTCATGCCCCGTGTTTGTCTCCTGTTCTCCCCACCCCCTGCTCATGCCCCGTGTCTTTTTCCTGTTCCTCCCACCCCCGCTCATGCCCCGTGTCTGTCTCCTGTTGCTCCCACCGCCCCGCTCATGCCCGTGTCTGTTCTCCCCACCCCCCGCTCATGCCCGTGTCTGTTGTTCCCCCACCCCCCGCTCATGTCCCGTGTCTGTCTCCTGTTCCCCCCACCACCGCTCATGTCCCGTGTCTCTCCTGTTGCCCCCACCCCGCTCATGCCCCGTGTCTCTCCTGTTGCCCCCCACCCCCACTCATGCCCCATGTCTGTCTCCTGTTGCCCCCCACCCCCCGCTCATGCCCTGTGTCTGTCTCCTGTTGCCCCTCACCCCCCGCTCATGCCCCGTGTCTGTCTCCTGTTGCCCCCCACCCCCCGCTCATGCCCCGTGTCTGTCTCCTGTTGCCCTCCACCCCCCGCTCATGCCCCGTGTCTGTCTCTGTTGTTCCCCCCACCCCCGCTCATGCCCCGTGTCTGTCTCTGTTCCCCCCACCCCCCGCTCATGCCCCGTGTCTCTCTCCTGTTGCCCCGCACTCCCCGCTCATGCCCCATATCTGTCTCCTGTACCCCCACCGCCCGCTCATGCCCCGTGTCTGTCTCCTGTTGCCCCCCGCTCATGCCCCGTGTCTGTCTCCTGTTCCCACCACCCGTCCATGTCCTGTGTCTCTCTCCTGTTGCCCCCACCCCCCGCTCATGCCCCGTGTCTGTCTCCTGTTGCCCCCCACCCCCCTCTCATGCCCCGTGTCTGTCTCCTGTACCCCCCACCCCCCGCTCATGCCCCGTGTCTTTCTCCTGTTGCCCCCCCACTCATGCCCCGTGTCTGTCTCCTGTTCCCCCACCCACTCAT